>NC_143385.1:49466499-49769529 GCF_980474605.1 Leiobunum rupestre | reverse complement strand
CTTCTTCTTAATGACTTTGGGACGGACCGAGTGCTGAGTGTAATGCTACCTCTCAACGTCCAATGGCAGGGTTTCCACCAGTTGTACACGGTATTCGTCTTAGTATCAATTTGCGATCGCATCGGGCGGGATTTGAACCCGAGACCTCCTGATTGACAGGCGGACGTTCTACCACAGAACCACCGACACTTGTTACGCCTTATTGAAAATTAGACCTTCAGCTTTATCGGAAGCGTATTTAATAGAGTACGAAATTTTGGTTTAATTGAAATAGAATTGAAATTGAAATTATTGCATCGAAGAAATTCTAATTTAGCGTTTCTCTATTGATTAAAAACAAATGCTCCACCCAGGTTTCGAACCCAGACCATCCGGCTTGGCAGTCGAGCGCTCTACCACAGAACCACCGATAGCTGCTTAGATTCACTGAAATTAAGACAGGCATCGTAAGCATAATAGGTAATAAAGTCTTTTTTTATTAATGAATTTATGAAGGCCTAATCTGGTATTTTTTAAAGGTTAAATCTTGTTTTAGCGCAGTCAGCCGAGATTAGAGGGTTAAAGGGTAGACCCTGTGGGTGGTCCACTTTCTTAACGACCTATATATAGTTCTGTTAATTCAAAGGAGATAATTTAACGTTAATTGCTTTAAGAGGTGGCGGTTAGTCAAGTGGCTCTCTGTGCTTTGTTGATGGTAAGGTTTTTGCTTCTTGTAAATACATTTGGTGTGGATATTTGGATATCTACGATTTCTAACGCAGTCAATGATTTCTTGGGTGTGCGAGTCATTATATGATATTGGAAATTGGACGGCATTGGTCTTTTTCATGTGGTATGCGTCACAACGTCAACAGGAAGTGAACGAGTCGTCCACTACCAGATATCTACGGTATCTTCATCAAGGGCGAGTGTTGAAATAAAATGAGCGTTAAAGATGCGGCAAGTATTTCGTAAGCGAGTAATTCCAAAAAGCCTCTGTAGATATTTCTTTCATTAAAATTTGCTTCGTATTATATTTAACTGATAAACTTGTTCTGTAAAAGGGTTTAATTCAATTGTGCATTGTTATAGTACGTCTAACTTACTGTTGTAACTACTTAACTTATGATATTCTGAATAAATTAAAATTGGTCGTTCGTCTCAATTATTTTAATTATAATTAAAATTTTATACCGGGCGGGTTAATATTTTTAACAAATAACTCTAAATTGCGGAGATATATCTTTAAGGGTTATCTCGAGAAATTAATACCACTAGGGATAATTCTACCGAGGAGAGGTATATTTTGGCTTGCCAACTTGTTTACCTATCACACGAACCTAAACCTTAATGTTCGCGACAAATTAAAATGTCATAAGAACGTTTTTGTTAAATAAACTTATAGAAATATAATCACACAATGCAAAAATTATATTAAAATGCAAGTATCATTATTTATAAAGACAAATTTACGAATATTGATGAGGAAAAACTAATAGCGTCTGCTTTAGCCGCTACCTATCTAGGTTTCAATGGCGAACCCAAGGCGGCGTAGCGATAGTTTTCGGTTAATTTTATGTCCCGATTTAATAATTTATCATTATTTCGTCGAAGTAAGCGTTAGGTTTCATAATGAAAAAAAATCTTCGGCCTAGGTCTCAAGCCAAATTGCCTGGCGGAGAAGATTCAACGCCTTCCTTGAGGCTGTTCACAAATTACGTAACGCCAGAACTTTTACACCCTTCTCACCGTCGTAACGATAAGTAGCACTTGGAGAGGCCCCTACCCCCTAAATTACGTCAGAAAATAATAAATATGTAGCATAAATTTAATTAGTAAAATAAAAAAGTTTATTTGTTTTACCTCTACTTAATCAAAGCATTATAAATGAGGAAGCAAGGTACTAAATTGTTGATGTGAGTTCAAGTAATTAAAACTTTAATCAATTTAATTATTGCGTTAAGTAATTTGTTAACGATCCTTCAACTTGAAGGTACATACAGCGAAAAATTCGTTTGCAATCAGGTCGATTATGTAGTGTCAACGAGTTTTAATCGAATTTGCTTTTTTGCGTTTTTTTAAATGGCATTTCAAACTTTTAAAAATATTAAATATTTAACAAAAATAGTAATAACATAATAAATGCACCAGCTCATTACTGAAAAAAAAACTGATTTTCAGTTGGGTCCGTTTGTGGCATTCAATTAAATTAACCCAATATAGGGTATGGAATTTTTTTGATAAAAAATATTTAAAAGATATTTAAAATTTTACACACTAAAATAATGTTTTAAAATATTATTTTAAATAAACTCAGTGTTCTCTTGTGATTTAATTTCAAGTAATGGGCCGTTCCAAAATCTTATACCACCATGTAGAACACTTCTCTTCACCTTAATAGAGCTTAAAATCTACTTCGCTACCTCTGGTTTCCTGAGTATCTTCCATAGTTATAAAACAATATTACCGTCAAATAAGGGCTTAATTACTATAATTAGACCATTGACTAGGATCTTTAGATTTTCATAATTAAGGGAATTTGTCAATATGCTTAGTCCCATTCAGGTCTTCATCTAGCCAGATGCCCAGATACTTAACATTTTCGACTATCAATTTTATCGTTATTTAGAATCCGGATAACTAGACATTTCAGTTTAATATATAATTTTCAATAATTATTTATAATTTTCATATACACTAATTATATTTAATAATTATATAATTATTAAATAAATAAAGAACAGGGTAATAACATAAGTAATATAGTAACGATAAGTATGACCCTTCGTATCGTTTTAATGGCAATTTTCTTACCTAACCTTTTTAACACTCTCGCGTAGTTCCGGCTTGGACTTACAACTGAACTGAGTAATATATTATCGTTCAAAGTAATAGTAAATTTCGTCATGCGCAAATTTAAACCCTAGGGGGCTCTGTGCTGAGAACTAAACATTGATTGCGCAATATCTCCGAAAAATTAGTTAGGGCATTATTTTTTCCTAATTGCCATACCGATTGTTGTTATATAACTAATGATAATACTACTATTTTAAATACTATTTATCTACCTGATTGCGAAGATCAAGCAATTAAATAAATAAGAATCCTAGAGTATTTTGACCTTAGACTGACCCATTATTTAATTTTATATGTCGTGTTAACTTTCTTTTTAAAATATTTAAATTATTAGATTAATATTGCCATAATTTTAAATATAAAAACTTGTTTTTATCAAAATGTTTTTATTGGACTTGCTCAATACTATTTTAATCTTACTTTATTAAAATTTATTTCTTTTTGAGATACGTGATTTTGGAACTTAGGTACAGTAGAAAGATAATCAGAGAATTTATCCCTTACGTAAAAATGAAACGTCTACCTAATTAACTTGGCACGCTCTAGGCAGTTTACGCCAATTCGCGGAAGGGTATACCGCTCAAACTTTCCCTCTTATATTACTACCGCGGCAAACGACTCAAGCTGTAAATATTACACTGCCCAGGGATATTTACTTATTTAGAGGGCAAATTTTAACGATGGAATAGTTTTAGGAAGTAACTACATGATTATTTTAAACCCGAAATGCAATTTGAGAATTCAACGGTAATCTGCGAAGGTACGTGTTTCAAGATAATAACATAAGCAGGATTATATATCATGTACTTCTTATACATGCATAACTAATAAGTATTAAAATAATCAAGTTGAGAATACAAACTATGATGTTGTGATTAAAAATTATTAACTGGAATAAAAATGATAAAATTCGAACAAAAATGATAAATTCGAACAAAAATTATAAATTGAAACCAAAATGATAAATTGGAATGAAAATGATAAATTGGAATAAAATTGATAAAATTGGAATGAAAATGATAAAATTAGAATAAAAATGATATAATTTTAATAAAAATGATATAATTTAAAAAAAAATGATATAATTTTAATAAAAATGATATAATTTTTAAAAAATGATATAATTTTAATAAAAATGATAATTTTAATAAAAATGATATTATTTTAATAAAAATGATATAATTTTAATAAAAACGATATAATCTTAATAAAAATGATAATTTTAATAAAAATGATATAATTTTAATAAAAATGATATAATTTTAATAAAAATGATATAATTTTAATAAAAATGATATAATTTTAATAAAAATGATATAATTTTAATAAAAATGATATAATTTTAATAAAAATGATATAATTTTAATAAAAATGATATAATTTTAATAAAAATGATATAATTTTAATAAAAATGATATAATTTTAATAAAAATGATATAGTTTTAATAAAAATGATCTAATTTTAATAAAAATGATATAGTTTTAATAAAAATGATATAATTTTAATAACAATTATAAAATTAAATTAAAAATTATAAAATTTAGATTAAAAACCTATAAAATTTAGATTAAAAACCTATAAAATTTAGATTAAAAACCTATAAAATTTAGATTAAAAACCTATAAAATTTAGATTGAAAATTATAAAATTTAGATTTAAAAATATATAAAATTTAGATTTAAAATTATAAAATTTAGATTAAAAACCTATAAAATTTAGATTAAAAACCTATAAAATTTAGATTAACAATTATAAAATTAAGACTTAAAAATATATAAAATTTAGATTGAAAATTATAAAATTTTGATTAAAAACCTATAAAATTTAGATTAACAATTATAAAATTAAGATTAACAAATATAAAATTTAGATTGTTAAATGGTAAAATTTAGATTTAAAAATATATAAAATTTAGATTTAAAAAAATAAAATCTAGTTTTAAAAATATATCAAATTTAGATTTAAAAATATATAAAATTTAAATTTAAAAATAAATAAAATTTAGATATAAAAATATATCAAATTTAGATTTAAAAATATATAAAATTTAGATTTAAAAATATATAAAATTTAGATTAAAAAAAATAAAATCTAGTTTTAAAAATATATCAAATTTAGATTTAAAAATATATAAAATTTAAATTTAAAAATAAATAAAATTTAGATATAAAAATATATCAAATTTAGATTTAAAAATATATAAAATTTAGATTAAAAATTAAACACTTTTAAAAATCAAAATGAATAAATCATGATTATAAAATGAAAAATTAAATTTTATCAGTCTCTGAAACTTGCATGCTTGACATAATGAGTGTTGGCACAGATATTGAAAACCGTCTGGCCTAAATCGGATTAATCAACTTTTAGTGTCCATCTTTTTAACCTTTATTTTGTAAATGCGTTTTATATTTAAAAAAAGCCCTAGCTCTATCAAAGAATGTTTGATGAATGATGAAATTATGATACGCCATATTCGCCATTATTTATAAATATTTAGTTAAATTTTTCACTAGTCAAATTGACTAGTGAGCCCCCAGATTTCGATTAATTTTAGTTGTCAGACCATTAATTTTACTAGTCAAATGCCGTGACTAGTGCCTTATGTCCAACCCTGCTCAAGAGTCGAGCGAGGGTAAAAACAAGGAGTAATTTATAAAACGTTGATCTAAATCATCCTTGCAAAAACAGTTTTCCTTCCCTCTCTTACCGTAAGGAACATTTTATGGAAAGGTATTACTCCTAAAATAAAAGGAATAACATTATGCAATAACGAGGTGTGTTGACGCCGCCGGCGATGATGTCTAGAGCGTCTATTCGTTACGGACGAATTTTAATTTCGTCGGAATAAGAGACCAAATAATAATAACTTTTCGAAAACGACGCGACGCCAGAGGTACTTTGAAAACTCGAGCCTGCACTCTCTACCGCCAGAGGGAGCGGAGGAAACGTACGGAATCTCTCGGAAATTGGATCTTCCCAAATGGAAATGCACCCCCGTTTCGGATACATCGCCGACGCGGGTTTGATTCGAGGGCCATCATATTGGTTTCACCTTCGAAAGGGGCACGATCCATTTATTCAAAGCTCTCCCAATGAAAATAGCTAAAAATGACGCGGGCCATCTGGAGAGTACTACTAGATGGAAGCGCCTTCTATCGAAAAGCGATTCGTCTTGACTTTCTCTGCCATCTATTGGGGGCAATGAATACTAATACGCAATAAATCCAAAATAACAGACGCCAAATAATATGATAATTACCAAACTATAATTCGTAGCTTGCACGTGGGTGTGGCCCATTTTCGTTGCCATGGTAACGAGTTTTGGTTGTTCATGACATTAGAACGCCATGGTCTTCACGTGATTATTTTCTCGCAGTTAATATGGTCACGTGGTCTTTGTTTCGTGATTTGTGACGTAGAGAAATGACATGGCGGCCGTTTTAAGGCGCAGCTTAGCTATGACGTATGCCTATGACGCAACGAGCAAGGAGATAATATATATAAAGAGAACATGAACCTATGTTTTATTTTTCCATATGAAATTGGGGTTAAAGGTTACTATAATTTATGCGCAGACAACATTTACGAACAACCAATCAGCAGACGACACTTGGTATAAGCCATTTAAGGGACCAATGACGTCACCAACTACTAATCTCCTCCCGTGACAAACATATTATGAACGTTTAATTTGGCAGGTTAAATCAATTAGTAAACTAACTTCTTGCAGCAGACAACCAATGCTATTTACAAGAATATAGTTTGTAGTCGGAATTTCATAGCATTAAACAATATTAATGATCCCGTAAGTTTGAGATTCCGTTTCATCAATCACCTCGAACGTCATCTTTTGACTTAATTTCCAATTAAACTATTTCAAAATGACACTACCTCTGCAAGATGAAGCCTATTAGGTTTATTTACCTGCTTTTTTTACCCTAAAATGGCGACGTATTTTTATGAGGAAATAAAATTTTGAGATCGACCGATTAGCGATTTTCTTTGTCGTGAGTTCCGTTTTATCCCAAAACTATAACTTTTCTAAAAAATAAAATTAAAACATTAATAAAAACGAAGCGGCTTGTATTTAGTTACTTCTGGTTTTATAGAGGGGCTCAGGGTTATTAAAAAAACAATCTATTATAATTACCATAATTAAGTCATGTTATGTTTCTTAATTACTAAGATTAAAACTCATAATTAACATATAATCATATAGTTTAATAAGACATAGAAGTTACATTTAAATCGTGCAACTCGCACGATGGCTAGCTAATACCTTGGAGGAATAAAACAAGTATACAGGAGTTGCGGAGAGCTGCGAAATAGGTTTCGTCAGTGACCGTGAACTCGCGCGAGACGGAGGGGTTCAAACGCGACTAGCGCCAACTGCATACGGAATTTTGAAACTATTCTCATTTTATAGCATTGTTTTCACGTCGTCTGGTTTGTTTTATTCCTCCAAACAAATACGAGTCATTTTGGAAAAAGGCGCAAGGAATTTAGAAATGTTTCAAAACAAACCAGACGACGCGAAAACAATGATATAAAATGAGAATAGTTGCAAAATTCCGTATGCAGTTGGCGCTAGTCGCGTTTGAACCCCTCCGTCTCGCGCGAGCTCACGGTCACTGACGAAACCGATTTCGCAGCTCTCCGCAACTCCTGTATACTTGTTTTATTCCTCCAAGCTAATACAACCGAGTTTCGTACCGCTACCTGCCCCGTCCGTCGTACATATTTTAATCACTCTATAGGCGCCACCTATGAGCAAGAAACTAAATAATTTTTGAACTATACAACAAGTCACCTAGCAGAAAACACAACAGGTTCGTTTAGTCGCTGAAATTCAGTATTATTAGTACACAGAGGATTTGAAAGAAATATTACTTTAGAATTTTATTGAGAAACATAAATCATTCATTTTTCTTGCAATCGGGGCGCTGACGCATACTATTTCGGCCGATAGTGGCGCGACTGCTATCTTATTCCTAAATCCTAACGGTTCCGACTATGAATTATGGAAAGGAAAACATTTCGATAAAGTGGAATACGCGACGCGCAAAATGAGCATTAGACTTAACTCCACGTTTTCGTATTTAATCAAATATTCATTTTAAATCAGATTCGAAGTGTTATAATTTAATAATAATAATAATAATAATAACAATAATAATAATAATAATAATAATAATAATAATAATCAGCTAGGCTTATACCCAAGGCACCACCTTAGGCCTGAGTCATCAAGCGACTTTTGAAGCCTTTAATTCAGGAGGCCGGGTTACAATGCGTAGGTAACGGTTATATTTTTGTAAATCAACTGAATACATGATTAATTAATCAGAAATAACGTGAATAATTCTAAGAACTGTATTTTCGTTGAAAACATCAAAGAAAGATTTTTAACCGGCACTTCTCTGACTGAAACCTCATCTTTAGTGCATCTGTAGGAAACTCCTAGATTTCTACTACAATCCACGATAGGATAGGTGCTATTAAAATCCACGATAGGTGCTATTACAAATCGCGATAGGTGCTACTACAATCCACGATAGGTGCTATTAAAATCCGCGATAGGTGCTATTAAAATCCGCGATAGGTGCTATTACAAATCGCGATAGGTGCTACTACAATCCACGATAGGTGATATTAAAATACGCGATAGGTGCTACTACAATCCGTGATAGGTGCTACTACAATAGGTGATAAGTGCTACTACATTCGGCGATAGGTGCTACTACATCCGGCGATAGGTGCTACTACAATCGGCGATAGGTTCTACTACATTCGACGACAGGTGCTACTACATTCGGCGATCGGTGCTACTACAATCAGCGATCGGTGCTACTACAAATCGGCGATCGGTGCTACTACAAATCGGCGATATTAACTACTACAATCGGCGGTAGGTGCGACTACAACCTGCTAAAGGTACTACAATAACCCTACTGAAATTCCTGATTGGTTAAAAAGAATAAATTTCCAAAAATTCCTCGCTGTAAGCGAAACAGTTGACGTCGACAACCACAACATCCATTACCCACCAATTCATAACATCACCCCAAAAATAAAAAATATAAGACCAAGTAAAAACTGTCCCCGGTAGTTTTTGGTGGAAAATTGATTTTCATTCTCGAATTTCAGGCAAGTGATCCTCTGGGATATATACGCGTATCAGACGCCAAAACGAGGCTGGTTTTACCAATGAAACGAAATTGCTAATAGCCGAATGAAGCCGTGAAAGCGTCTTTTCATCCCACACGCCGTTGCGTTTCGCAAATTTCGCTTTTCAAAAAGATCCAGCTTCAAATTTGCATCGCGTACGCTCGTTTCCCCGAATCGGATTTGGTCCCATCGCGATTATGAATGACTCCTCAAAATGGCTCTTTTAAACTTCCCAATGAATGAAATAAATTCGACGCACGCGCCCGACTAGAGAGAGGGGAAACCGGTACAAATAACCGGGGCCCGTGCAGCCTAGGGCCGGATTAAGACCTTGTGGGGCCCTAGGCCCCGCATGTTTAATTGACAAATGGATGGAAATTTCCAATGTAGATATTTCGGTATTTTAGTGACGTTAATAAATTATTGCTTTACATGGTATTGAAAAATGTGGACGCATTTTCTAAAATTACTCCGAAAAAAATATTTCTGAAAAAGTAAATGATAAACATTTGGACTTCTAATTTTTTTGAAACCTCTTGGTGCCTCTTGTAGGCTTGGTGCCTCTTGTAGGCTTGGTGCCTCTTGTAGGCTTGGTGCCTCTTGTAGGCTTGGTGCCTCTTGTAGGCTTGGTGCCTCTTGTAGGCTTGGTGCCTCTTGTAGGCTTGGTGCCTCTTGTAGGCTTGGTGCCTCTTGTAGGCTTGGTGCCTCTTGTAGGCTTGGTGCCTCTTGTAGGCTTGGTGCCTCTTGTAGGCTTGGTGCCTCTTGTAGGCTTGGTGCCTCTTGTAGGCTTGGTGCCTCTTGTAGGCTTGGTGCCTCTTGTAGGCTTGGTGCCTCTTGTAGGCTTGGTGCCTCTTGTAGGCTTGGTGCCTCTTGTAGGCTTGGTGCCTCTTGTAGGCTTGGTGCCTCTTGTAGGCTTGGTGCCTCTTGTAGGCTTGGTGCCTCTTGTAGGCTTGGTGCCTCTTGTAGGCTTGGTGCCTCTTGTAGGCTTGGTGCCTCTTGTAGGCTTGGTGCCTCTTGTAGGCTTGGTGCCTCTTGTAGGCTTGGTGCCTCTTGTAGGCTTGGTGCCCTAGGCGCAGGCCTATTCGGCCTATTGGGTAATTCGGCCCTACCTAGGGGCCAGTGGCGTAGCCAGAAATTCGTCGAGAGGGGGGGTCCAAGTATGGGAATGTTAAGAGGAGGGTCGAGAAGGGGGTGGAAATTTAAAAAAGTCAAAAGTTAGTCTAAGGGGGGGGGGGCGGGTTTGAACAATCAAGGTTCACTTCTACCTGGTTTCTCTTTGAAAAAGTATGGCTATCTCCAGTAGTAACGACTCTCTTTGGAGCCCAGAATTTATATTTTACCGGGGCCCGGGCCCGCTTTCGGCGGCCCTGTATGTAATATAGCTCTTAAGAAATAATAATATCGAGGGCACAAGAAGGCGCTTTCTTCGGTTTCCCTCTCCACAAAACCTTGTAGACGTTAACGGTAATAATGGTATATTCCCATTCGACCGAAACAATTTCAAAATATAGCCCATTTGTCTGGTTTCGGTTCATTGGGATTTTATATTGTAAAAACATTTTTAAATAGTTTTTCTGTATAGAGACAATATTTAGGTTAGATTGGGTAAATATTGGGTTGGACAATACCTGGTACGATATGGCAGGATACTGTCCTCCAGGTCGCGTTGTAGACGACCCATTGTGATAGCCAGAATGGGGTTGGCCCGGTTGGGGTGGCGCCGCGCGCCCCCAGCACGAGAGCGCAACGAACATGCGGCGCCGTCAGGCGCCAATACTTAAGCGTACGATACCATTTTGGCAAGGTTACTTATTCGATGTATTATAAAAAATAAGAAAACCGTAAAAATTAATATGAATTTAAACCGCACAATTGGGTTATTTTCGATCGAATGGGACTCAGTGTTAATCACTTTCGATCGAATGCGATTTCGGTCGAATGGGACCAAACCGTAATGGTGAGTGTAGGGAGGTGTTGGTTCCAGAGATGGGCAAAACTCGGAGTGAATTAGTGCGAGTGATTTTTGACCCACACTATTCTCACTCCACTCGCACTCGGAGAAAATAGTAAAGTTAGTCAAGGTCAGCTCTTTCACTCTTATCGATTTTCAAGACGTTTAAAAGATGGCGGGAAATTTCAATTTCAATTAATGACTTTCCTGGAGGTTGTGGTGCCATCTATTAACAGTAAAGGGGGCTAAAATATACTTTTTGGACCGAATTCCAATTTCCGTGTTAAATTTCAAGTTTCCCACCAAGAACAAGAGTGAAATTGGTGACCTTGACTAATCTCACTCTTTAAGGAAGAGTGCGCTCGGCGAGTGACGAAAAGTGAGAGTGCGAAACAGTGAAGATTTTTATTTAGTTCCACTCTCACTTTTGAGTGAGAGTGAATCTCTGAAAATCACTGGTGATTTTGCCCATGTCTGAATTAAGTCTACATCTGCAAAACGTTAGGTACTTTTAGGTCCCAAAGGGGTGGAAAAGTTTTAACTCCACCCGAAAAAATATCATGGATACGCCCTTGCCTATGGATATTTGTTTATAAAACAGTGCTTTGGCGATGTAATGGGTTCACAAAGTCACAAGAATTATGTTTTTATATTCCAAAACGTATTTAGGAAAATCAGCCGCAGCCTGCGAAAGTACGTGATTTGTTAACAGCCCCCTCTATTGCGGATAAATGGAAGCTCGTTGAAAATAAGAAAACAATGTCAGGGTCTATTAAATTATGAGGAATAAAAGCGACTACGTTATATTTGCATATTTAATAAAACAATTGATGATATTTACAATGGGTCCTACTAGTTTCGTTTCGCTTAGCAAAAGATCCTTAGGGACTAAGGATCCCTGAGGATGTTTTGCTAAGCGAAACGAAACTAGTAGGACCGATTGTAAATATCATCAATTGTTTTATTAAATATGCAAATATAACGAAGTCGTTTTTATTCCTCATAATCATCAACGCATATTGCACTTGCAACATCTTAAGCCTTGGTCTATTAAATATGAAAATTATTTAAAAATATTTATTTCATTTTCTATTACTTATTAAAGTTAGAAATGTTCGCCTTACATATATTATAGACAAATGTTCACTCTATCGATTGATTTTATATACGCTCTTTTCTGACATCCGAATAATTAATTATGACTATCCAAAGTTGATAAAGTTTTTCCCTCACATGACACCCTTTCATAATATAAATAACCTAGATGGCGCTCCTACGCAATAACGATAAAAAAGGAGAAATTTGGAGAAAGCCAGTCTGACATATGGGCGCCATACGAATGCTATCGTGATCCAATCTTTCTGATAAAACTCCAAATTTAAGGAAATTTGAGAGTCAAATGTTTAATGAGGATTTTAGGAATTGTAGGTTGTGAGGATCAAACTCTTAATTCGTCTCTAAATCAGATCGTGATGGATGACACTAGCCTTACACCATAGTGATTATGACGTCACTTGATTACATTCCAATACCTAAACAACAGCGTAATAATAAAATTATTGTCCATAATTGTGTGTCTTTTTCGAAATAATAACTGTTAGCTACGTTATGAAGTGACGTAGATTTGACAACACACTCCCAGTAGCAATTTAGCACGCGGAATGTAGGGAACGGAACACTTATGTGCGACATTGCCCATACACTTATGATAACACTAAGATAGGGAAACCTTTCTATAATCATCGTTTTTAAAAAGGCTATCCTATGAATCCATGATGTCATAATGAATAGAGTGTGGTAGCAGAAAACATGGGACATGTAATCTTTAGATTCAACGTTAAAGAGGTTTTCCCCCGAGCTATTCGGTTTCCCCTTCCATAAAAACTTGTTGAGGTTAACGGTAATAGTGAGTGTAGGGAACTGTTGGCTCACGTGGCATGCAGGGCTAGCCACCACCCTCCTACGCATTGTAACCTGGCCACCTGAATTAAAGGCTTCAAAAGTCGCTTGATGACTTAGGCCTAAGGTGGTGCCTTGGGTGTTAGCCTAGCTATTTATTATAACGCCGAGCTACAAATTTGCAAAACTCTCGGGTAGTTCAGCAAAAAACTACAGATGGCGGTAGTGTAATTACGAAAAAACATCTGCTATGACAGCAATCTCTGGTATATTTTTAACAACCTAGGTTGCGGGCTTAATTTAAATCACGTACTCAATTTATGTAAATTAGTATTGATCGATTGTATAGTATGGGTCAAATTTAATTCATTCGCGGTTGAAAAATTGTTTTGTGGAAAACGATCTAAAATTCGTGGTTCAAAAAATAAAATGAAATAATAATCGCTTCGCTGAAATAGACAATAACAACTTCTAACGCAAGTAAATAACATGCCTCAACAATTTAATGCGCGTATTACTTTTTGCTAACCATGTTAAATGTTAAATATACTCTGCGTACGAACATTAATAAATAAATCGTTTTTCCAGTTAGAAACTCGATACGATATAAATTTCGCCCCACAGCAGTTGTTTTCTTGCAAAAAGCATTTTAAAATATCAGCGAATAACATTAGCAAGATATATTCACGCGTACTTCTCTAAAAGGATACATCTTATATACTTCTGGTGTAATAATAGAGAGACAGATACTTGATCATGGTGTAAAATCGATAAGCTTTTAAACTTTTGCGAGCTTTTAGGTCTGAACCGCCTTTTACGCAACGATCTTTAACAACGAATCTAAAATGAATTCATATTTATATCAACGATAAATCATTTTAAATGATTATTGGACATAGCTAAGGCTAAAATTTCCAATTTGGAGTTATTTGAAATTATTTTAGTATATTTAACAGATGACCATTTTTAAGGTAGAGATCAATGTTTCTATTTGGGCACCCTGGTTTAGAGCCAATTGAGACACAATAACTTAAAATTGTTAGTTTTGTAAGTCGGAAAATTTTCCGCGGAAATGACTGGGGCCTTTTTCCGGAAACTTTTCCGTATTTTTCCGAAAAAAATAAAAAAGTTTTCATTCCATGATTAGTCTAATATATTGTTTGCAAATTTAAATAAAGCGGCATTTTCGCCTAATTGTTTCGAATCTGAAAGTAAAACTAAACCTCTAGACTAGCTTTAAACTGATAATCAATGTAACACTATTAATTTTTTGTAGTATGTTTACTGATATTAGACCTTTTATATAGATAAAAAGTTAAAAAAATTAAAAACCCTTAAAAAGTAATTTATATTTAAATTTTTTTATTTTTCCGATTTGCGAAAACTTGTCTGGGAATTTTCCGCATTTTATTTTTCTTGAAAATTAACAACACTACATAAAATAGTTTATGCGGAGTGGTTAGCACTTTCGCTACGCAGCCAGAGTAGCCGGGTTCGATCCCAGCTTGTGACACTGGGTGAAAACTCGGAACATCTCCTTCTGCGTTGAGTTCGCAAGTTCTCTCTCCACTGGTTTAAGGGGTTTTCCCCCGAGCTATTCGGTTTCCCCTTCCATAAAAACTTGTTGAGGTTAACGGTAATCGTTAGTGTAGGGAGCTGTTGGCTCGATCGCGTGGCATGCAAGGCTTGTCACTACCCTCTATACGCATTGTAACCCCGCCACCTGAATTAAAGGCTTCAAAAGTCGCTGGATGACTTAGGCCTAAGGTGGTGCCTTCGGTATTAGCCTAGCTGATTATTATTATTATGAACTTGAAACAAGTTATCATATCGCTAGTTTAGCGGTAAACAATCTGACATAATCCTATAAATTGACCTAAATATTCATATTATTTCTATAAGGAATTGCAATTTTTGGCTCGAGATCAACTTGGAAGTTTTAAAAAAATAATAAAATAATGATAAGCCATATTTACACTGATTCTGATAGTGCTTCGAAACCGTTTCTCAGATCTGAATCGAAAAAATAAAGGGGATAAATCAGATATCAGGTGAATTTCCCTTCAGTTACTTTTCGATCAATTGATATGAGTCAAAATGCAACCCGCCACTCAACTAAATTCGTTGCAGAAGTTGAGTGGATTTCAGATGCCTCACAGTTATTGATTTTATGATTTGGGTACATTTGTTCGAATATCATTCGTCCGAACGGTGGTACAAATGTCCGAATGATCATTTGTCCAAATGCTGGAAAACAGGATCGTGTGTCCGAAAACGTATTTCATTTGCCCGAAAAATTTATCACAACTTTTGTTGGTGATTTAGTCGTTCAATTTATGTTAACTCTACTGGCGAATTTCATTTGTCCGTTTTTTCAAACATTAGGAATTGGTTGTTTTTTTAAAATATTGTTAATATAAGAAAATAGTAACATTAACGTGAACCTAACCTAACGTAACCTAACCTAAAATATCCACAACATTCAACGCAATTCCCACAAAAAAACAGCAATAAGAAATACTAATTTAGCGACAGAATTCGGACAAGTGATGCTACCGATTCGGACGAATGAAACAAACAAGTTGTCCAATTCGAACAATTGAAACATTTGTTATTTGTTCGGACGAATGAAATTCGAACATTTGTTCCACCGTTCGGACGAATGAAATTCGAACATTTGTTCCACCGTTCGGGCGAATGAAATTCGAACATTTGTTCCACCGTTCGGGCGAATGAAATTCGAACATTTGTTCCACCGTTCGGGCGAATGAAATTCGAACATTTGTTCCACCGTTCGGGCGAATGAAATTCGAACATTTGTTCCACCGTTCGGACGATTGAAATTCGAACAAATGTACCTACCCCGATTTGATACATTTGTATCACTGTTTATTTTGATTTTCTTCCACAAGATTTTATACGAGGGGTCGGACATTTATACAAAATCCCGTACACTTCTCAAGAAAGCTCCGACGAAATCGCAAAATCTCTGACCAAATTTCAAAATCTCTGACGAAATCGCAAAATTTCTGACCAAATTTCAAAATCTCTGACGAAATCGCAAAATTTCTGACCAAATTTCAAAATCTCCGACGAAACTGCGAAATCTCCGACGAAATCGCGAAATCTTTGACGAAATCGCGAAATCTCAGACGAAATCGCGAAATCTTTGACGAAATCGCGAAATCTTAAACGAAACCGCAAAATCTCCGACGAAAGCGCGAAATCTCCGACGAAACCGCGAAATTTCCGACGAAATCGCGAAATCTTTGACGAAATCGCGAAATCTTTTACGAAATCGCAAAATCTCCGACGAAAACGCAAAATCTCCGACGAAATCGCGAAATCTTTTACGAAATCGCAAAATCTCCGACGAAACCGCGAAATCTCCGACGAAACCGCGAAATCATCGATGAAACCGCGATATTTCCGACGAAATCGCGAAAACTGGTGAAATCGCAAAATCTCTGATGAAATCGCAAAATCTCCGACGAAATCACGAAATCTCTGATGAAATCGCGAAATCTCTGACGAAATCGCGAAATCACAGAGATTTCGAAATCCCGTACGCCTTTTTTGGGAATGTCCGACCCCTCGATTTTATATCTACTAAACGTCAGTTACTTGGTATAATGAATCAGATACAATTTGAGATCAGATTTGTGTGGGGGAATATATTCAGATAAACCTGATCTGATCATCTGACTAACTTCAGATATCTGAAAATTACGATCTGAAAACCTGAACAGTTCTTCCGTACGAAATTTAAAATTATGTTTGTTCAAATTAGAAAAACAGTTTACAATTGTCGCCAGTAGATGGTTCTAGCTTCGTTTGATCGCGTGTAGCGAAAATGCAAGACCATCCGAGAAAATGAACTCCTTTTTAATGTAAGTCCTGGTCCCGTCGGAAAATAAACACGGTTAAAACGCAATTAACAATGGTGCTGGGGAAAACAATTAGATAATTAACAAGGCAATAACGACGACGCCTTTTATAGGAAAACAAACCTTGAGCCATATAGACTTCATAAGTCCAATTTACACAGAAAGAGTATTTAAATGGTACATACCACGCGCAGCGCCAACTCAGAGCGAAAACACGCTAGCTAAAAATATATTCTTTTGCCTTTTGACAATCGTGGATCTGAATTTAGAAATATGCCATTTTTAAAAAAAAAAACCTTTTTAAAAATGTCAAAATAAACCAACAATTTTTTATATTCACAATTTGGTTTGTTATAACTTTATAAACGATATTTTGTACCTAAATTTTTAATATAAAAATATGGTAAATTGAAAAGTTTCAGACAATTTAAATATTTTTAATTCAAATTTTTATAAAAATTACAAACCTTTATAACTAAATTATTAATTTACAAATAAAATATAATTTATTTAACTTCTTAATTATTTTCAATAAATTCCCCAAAATAAACGGTTTTCCTAAAATATTAAAGAAATCTGACTTACGACATATTCGCGCTGAAATAACAGGATGCCTTAGGCAAAGAATAATAAAAAAAGCGATATTAATTGTGAAAAGGAACTCCTTTCAATGCCAACTGCGATTGTCGTCCGCTCAAGAAACTGAATCGATTTCCCATGGCCAAAAAACAGTCCGTTTCCAAGTAGGCCTAAGGCGAAGGAATTCGAGAGAAAACCTTATAAAAACCAAGGCTAAATTCATCACCATTGAAAGTGGATTGGACACTAAGCCTGTTGATAGCCGCGGGGCTATACAGTCAAGTTGGATTAATGAGAACTATTTGTTTGGCCGACTGCTCGACGCCTTCACTCGTCAGTACGTACCAGGCGAGGGAATCCTTCGAGCCCCAGTGTCGAGATAAGCTGACTTGACGTGACAAAGGCTATAATTAATGAGGTGGCTGATTAAAACGAAAATTACGTTCGGCGTCTCAGAGTTGAATTAAACAAGTTCGTTTAAAAATAAATTAGCGATGTACGACATACTGTACATACGGGTAATTACTAATAACAAAAGTATTTTATACTTCTCTTAATGAGAAGTATTCATTTTCTAAACGGCTAATGTTATTCGCCGGCTCTGTAGGCTTCGGTAAAGGGCGGTGGAGCAGTGGTTAGCACTTTAGCGTCGCAGCGAGAGGAACCGAGTGCGAACCCAGCTTCAGGCAATGGACGAAAACAACCCCTTCCATATTGATTTTGCAAGGTCTCATCCCAAGGTTAAAGGTGTTTCCTCCAGAGTTCTTCGGTTTCACCGATCCATAAACGCTTGTTGATGTTAACGGATTTAGTGAGTGTTGGGAGCTGTTGGCTCGCGTAGCATGAAGCGCATTATAACCCGGTCACCTAAATTAAAGTAACTGTCGGCTCTATCATTGCCACCTGTATTATGGAAAGGCCCCTGTTATTACAGATGGCCATGAATCTATCCGATTCTTCGGGAAAAATGACTTTAAATACTGGAGACCGTGGTGCCATCTGTTAATGGACAAGGAAGTTAAATACCAAATAGCCAAATGATAAAGTCGTCAGAGAGCCATTGTAGAGTATTATATTCAAACAACTTATACGCTATATAGAGGGCTTTAACCTAAATTATATATCCCATGTAAAATTATTGTTTATAATTGCTGTAATGTATGTTATTGACCAATTTACAAACGAGCCAATCAACGCGAGGGGTACCTGTATTTATCGAACTTTGGGTCAAAATGTTGCTTAACTATCTTGTTTTGCTGTCGACGATAGCGACATCTGTTGAAAAAAGAGCTACTTGAAAATCTTAACAAATGAAAGCTGCCAAGAGACTACGATGGTGCATGCAAGGGACTGCGTAAAAATATGAATATTAAAATAAAACAGACTCTGGTAATTCTATATATGTAATCAGTGACGTAAACACTTTATGGCAGTCAAAACTACAGCCTTGTACAAGGTTGGTAAAAATACTGTGTATTATAAGGTTAGCGTATAACGCGGGGTCGGGAATAGAGATATCTGCTGAGAAAAAAACGGGGGGAAAGCACGGTTTTTTCCCGGTGTGTGACGTAGCTGGATCCCAGCGAACGATCTACAACGAAAATAAACAGGCGTCGCGTAACTCAGAAACTCCGCGGTGGGAAGTCAGCCGAGCGGGAGAGGTGACTGTAAACATTCCTCTTCGGCCGGCAGGCCGCGTCTGCCTTTTTATAAAATTCCTTTGTGGATTAAAATTCGGGTAAGCACTAATCGTTTACCCATAAATTAGATCCATTATAGTATTACATTTTTACTAGTGTTAAATGGTATAGTTATATAATAATAGTATTTTTGACTATTTTAAACCATGAATTTTATAGCCGAGGCTTAACTTTTAATATTTTAAAGGCGGTTATTTTGAATTTTGTTAATAAAGGCTTTTCAAGTTGTCATGAACTCAACATAATACAGTAATGCACGGATTAAAATGCTCGGTTCTCGGGTGCAATAATTCCTTAATTGTCACCCGAAAGAAGAATTTGTCATACCATCTATTCCCATCTCAAATAACTATAAGGCAAAAATGGATAACCGCTTGCGGACGTTCCCAAGACAAAATAAATGTGAAATATGCAAGGATTTGCTCAGAACATTTCTATGAAGAAGATTATCCAAGAGATCTGAGAGTAGAATTGATGAACAAAATACAAAGAGGCTCTGAATACCCACTGCCATTCCTTCAAAATAGAACAAGAAATGAAATATAGTATAAAGAAAGTGATAAAGTATTAGTAGCGTGTTATTTAAAGTTTAAATATGTACAAATTTAAAATTTACTAAAGTAACAGGAATGTATAGATTTCTGCTAATGTTAAAATTTTAAATTTAAGGTGTTATATTATAAAATTGGTAATTAAAGTTCTAGTTGATTGTTAATGTAAATTTTGAATATGTATAATTAATATACTTTAAAATACTTAAAAGTAAAAATCTATAATTTGATTAATTACTGCTATTGTTAGCAACTGTATCTAAAGGCATCACATTACGTTATATAGTTACTGAATGTATAAAATATTAAAAGCGTTAATATATTGAAAGGTGTAACTTAACTAGTATTAATAATTTAATTGAAAGGTGTTTTATCATTTTGCATGCCTGTGTGATAAATATTTCTTTACTTGAGAACTATTTTTGGATTTAGTCTATATTAAAGTGTTTTTATGAAAATATAACTTTGGATTATTTAGATGTAAATAAATAAGAGTTCCTATGGCACGCTGTTCAGGACAAAACTCAATAAAAAATAGAGATTTTTTATAAATATGGGGTATTTTTTAAATATAAAGCCGTTTTTAAAATATAAAGTCGTTTTTAAAATATAAAGACGCTTTTAAAATATAAAGGTGTTTTTAAAATATAGGGTCTCTGGTTTTGTCCTTTTTCCATTGGTATGCTTAGGAGAAATGATTTAGGGTGTACTCCATTTTTCCTGCATTGTAGGAGAAAGTTTTGGTTTATTTGCTGTCTCCTAATACATAGTTGCAGGAAATAAACATAAAAAACTATCCTTGTAGGCTGTAAGCAGTGGCGTAGTCAGAAATTCGTCAAAGGGGGTCGAGGAGGGGTGACAATTTAGTACAGTCAAACGTAGGCCTAATGGGGGCGGTGACACGGAAATCCCCCTTGTTTACGCCACTGCCTGTGAGTTATGTGTTACTATAGTGCGTTTGTACCTTCCAGGTAGGTAGTACATTTCTTAAACTGGCCTCGAATGTCTTAGACGAATTCGCCTTATATTTTGAAAAGTAATTTATACTTCAAAAACGACTATATTTTAAAAACACCTTTATATTTACAAAAAATATATAAATATTTTTGGTTGAATTTTGTCCTGAACGGTGTGCCATAAGTTCCTTTATAGTCCTAAATTCTTATAAAAACGATTGAAGTTTTTAAAATGACAGACATAGTTTATACATGGTTTTGAGATTGTAAGACGCCTCATTATTGTGTCTAGATCGTAGGCGCTTCGAAGAAGGGATCCAACTACGTCACACGCGACTGCGACTAGAGGAGCTCTCGATTTTCTGACGGAGAGACAAACCGAAACGAGGAATAATCACCCCTTGAGCCTTGTACACCAATTCCTGGCTGTGATCAGCTCCTGGGTCACATAATAATAATAATAGGACTTTGTACGGATATCCAGTTCAGTTAAAGACTGACTTCAAACATTAATTAAATAAATACAGATCAAATTAATAGACTATTTTCAGAACAGGACAAGTTAAAATATATTTACAAAATTCTCAATTTCCCGTTTAAATCGAGGCAAGGTAACTTTCCTCGAAATATCCGTTAATTTATTCCGCTACATGATAAGTTTCGTAAGATATAAATTATATATTTCTGCTAATACCAATGGTTTAAAAGCGGTTGTTTTTGCACAAAATTCTAATGTTTGAACAGGAATTTAAGACGATACCTATCCTTCGATGTATGGTTAATGCGGAATCACGTTCTTCTCGCTGAAACCCGCTCCGTTCTCCTGCTAAATATACAACCAGAAATACCCTCAACAAATACGCCTCTGCGAATTTGAAGATACTTTCAACCATTGGCGACGATCCCGTAGAACTCCGGGGCTGAAGTCCCCACAGGAATTAAAATACGGGGGCCGAGCCCCAACAGAAATAAATTTCGTTATAAATAGCAATCAGGGAAAAATTCTAATTTTACTGCCTTTATTTTGGTCCAAATTCAGTCTTTTTACAGAAGTTATTTTTATATTGAAGATGCGAGTAACATTAACATGAAATAAGCATAAAATTTATTACCAGAAATTGGTCCAAACCGAAAGTAACGTCGTCGTGTACCCTGCTTTACTCAATTATCTTACGATACGCTAGATAGCCTTAAAAACCTTTCTTAATGCATGTGACTAAAATTTTGTTATCAATTAATTCATTGGTAGTTGCGATATTAGAAATAACACATGTTTTAAAAATATAGTTAAATAGTAAATTGAATTTACGCGAGGGTCACGTTAGACCTTAAAATTTAATTAAAATCGGTTTGAATGCTTAGTTTTACTAACTACTGTAGAAACTGGTTTAAAACCATACTGTGACCGTGGCTATTAATCAGAAAATTATAAACCATTAATGGCATGTAATTTTTGTCGTAAAATTAAACAAGAATTCGGATGTTCTTTACTTCTGCCCCCCAAGATATTAATGGGAGCCGTAGGCGACTTGACGTCGTAAATGTGTGTGGACAATACTACATCGAAATGTAAGTGAATATAATAACTCTGAATGTCATTTAGAATGTTTACCATTTCAATGGGGACCATATCACAATTTCCATCGTTATTAGCTAAAATTCAGGGGTTATCGGAAAATACACTACTCTAACTAAATCAGCTTAAAATTAGAAGGTAGAGCTGTCCAGATATAATTTTCGT
Organism: Leiobunum rupestre; assembly: GCF_980474605.1. Lineage (NCBI taxonomy): Eukaryota > Metazoa > Arthropoda > Arachnida > Opiliones > Sclerosomatidae > Leiobunum > Leiobunum rupestre. The sequence continues at coordinate 49,747,258 of NC_143385.1, read as the reverse complement.
CGTCGTGTATCCTATAGCACACAATAATATTATGGGGGGGGGGCTTCCCAGAATTCCTTAAAATTTTTGCGTAAGTATGACAGTTCACATTTTTCAATCACAAAGGCTTTAAAAAAGATCTTTTCACGGAATAAACTGCACGCGACGATATAAGATGGAGCACAGTGAATTTAGTAAGTGAATTCGGATGTTCTTTACTTCTGCCCCCCAAGATATTAATGGGAGCCGTAGGCGACTTGACGTCGTAAATGTGTGTGGACAATACTACATCGAAATGTAAGTGAATATAATAACTCTGAATGTCATTTAGAATGTTTACCATTTCAATGGGGACCATATCACAATTTCCATCGTTATTAGCTAAAATTCAGGGGTTATCGGAAAATACACTACTCTAACTAAATCAGCTTAAAATTAGAAGGTAGAGCTGTCCAGATATAATTTTCGTCGTCGTGTATCCTATAGCACACAATAATATTATGGGGGGGGGGGCTTCCCAGAATTCCTTAAAATTTTTGCGTAAGTATGACAGTTCACATTTTTCAATCACAAAGGCTTTAAAAAAGATCTTTTCACGGAATAAACTGCACGCGACGATATAAGATGGAGCACAGTGAATTTAGTAAGTGCTCTTGTCTTACATTGTTAGTGGATTCAATTTGTCGATTAAGTCTTAGTGTATTAAACCACATTTTAACGCAAGCTAGTAGCAAGAAAAAACCCTAAAAACCGCTTCAGCTTCGGGCTATCGCGAAAATACGGCTTAAAGCCATTTCCAATTTAGCTGGTTTTCGAAGCGAAAACGGAGAAATATCCGGTTGAAACTGGATATTCTCGCAAGCGGAAACGGATTTAAATTATTTTAAACGAAAGTAAAATATTGAGAGGGGTTCAAAAGTAATCCCCCTAAAAACAACAACAAATTACTAAAATCCATTTGTTAATATTGTCTAAACAGTCTCTAGATTTGTCTATTTTCGTGTACCCTGCTTTACTACGGAATAACTAAAATCTCTTAAATTGAAGCATTTTTTCTGCCTAGGGTTCTTCGCGTTTCCTTTTTTACAAAAATGTTTCTATAATTCCAATAAAATTGGAAAATTATAGACCGAAATGTGATTATTTAGCGTGAGGAAAAATATCCAATTGAAACTGGATATTTTCGCAGGCGGAAACGGATTTAAATTAAACGGAAGTAGGCCTAAAATATAGAGTGGTTCAAAAGTAATCCCGCTAAACACAACAAAAAATTACTCAAATCCATTTTTTAATATTGTCTAAACAGTCTCTCGATTTGTCTATTTTCGTGTACCCTGCTTTAGTACAGAATAACTACAATCTATTAAATTCGAGCATTTATTCTTCCTAGGGTTTCGTCGTGTTTCCTTTTTTACCAAAAGGTTTCTAAAATTGGAAAATTATAAACCGAAATGTGATTTTTTTTGCGAGAGAGGGGTACATATACACTGCCAGCTACAGTCTAAGGGCCCGTTGCAAAAGTCTGCTTTGCTTGAATCGCACATGTTAAATTCTATGGGCTAGCACTTTGGCTAGGGCTTTTGCAACAGGCCCTATACTAGCCCGAAAATGGACTGACGTATTCGAATTGCGTCGGCGGATGGCGAGAAATAATGATACCATTAACTAGACGCGTGCGCCCGGGAGTCCCGAGATTCTAAGTCCTTTTACAACGGCGATCTCTAACGTCGTAAGCAACCTTAGCATCAAAGTCGATAAAATTAATTTCCTCTTTGGCATTACCATATTAACTCCTCCGCGAAAGTTCGCGTCGAATTAAGACTCGCATCGTAAACAAAAAATACCCTTTCAGCAGAAACAATAAGGCTCCGTTAAGGCAGGGCCAGAAAAACGACGTACGTGATATCGGTCATCGGGACGAGCCTCGTGGCTGAAAGTCGCGACCCGACCGCTGACCCGATACCCCGAGGTCAGCCGCGTCCCCCCGTTTAGCCAATTACCATACCCGGAAATGACGTCACGATCCGCCTTTACCACCTTAATGACGCTAAATTTGATTATCTCGGCCGCTCTGCCAAACCACCCGAGATCGTTTGGAGTCGGCGTCAATGATGCGCCTCACCTGGAGGCTGCAGACTGGCTCCGAAACGCCGCAAATAGGCCTCGATAGTCGGTGTCAGGTGAGCCCGGGTTTCGATGGCGGCCAGGTTTATACTGTCTAAAATGGCCCTAAATGGACTCATTAAAGGGAACTCGGATAACTCTCATCCAAAGATAGCGCGTCTCAATTGGCGCGTTCCAAAACGAGATTAGCCCCAAGTTTCAGCCACTTCCTAGAATACCCAAATAGCTCCACAGGTTGCATTATTAGCGAGTTGCGGCAAAGTTTGTTCAAAGCTTCGTCTAATTGACAGATTCGAAAAAATAAATGCGAGATTTATTGCTCGTAGCATGAGTAACATAACAAAAAAAGTATGACACTTCCTATTCACCCAATGCAAATTTTTTACGGTTTCGCCAATGACAACGTAAACCATTACCTATTGAAAATTGAAATGCTCTCAAAAATGTAAAAAACGTTTACTTTTGGAAAAAATTATGAATTATTGAATCGGGAGATAAAAATAACTATTTTAAACACTGGCTCCTTTTCAGAAGTTAGTTTTTTTTCGAATTCGAAACATAAACGCGTGTACGCTCGTATTTCTCGCCATCAAACTAACGAACTATTTTGCCAACGGAAAGAGTAGGAAAGGACGAGTAAACTTCCTATTCCGCAATCACTCCACGAAACATTATCATAAACCGAATTCGTTCAGTGCCATATAGTTACGTTAATTATGTTATTTGTGCTGGTGTTTGTAGCGAGAATGAATTTGTTTATACAGAGGGCACCATGGTCTGGTTTACTTCTTGGCAAAAGACGGGGAAGGGAGCCACGTCACTGGCGTGTGTTTTAATCGCGTTGGGAGACGTCGGTTTTAGGGAACCAATGAGACAACGGGCTGGTTTGATTGTCTCTTAAGAGGAGGAACATACGGGTAGACCACGAGGTGGATTGTGAGAAAACGTGGTCATTGTCCCCACGTACAAACCAGAACGTATTTATTTAGATAATGACTATGTTGAGACGGTATCATAGTTTAGTTTATCCTCGATACGAGAGGAAGGAAAAACGTCACAGGCATGCCCTTCAATCGCGTCGAAAGACCTCAATTTTTATTGCTGATTTGATTGAATCTTTAGGGGAGGAGTTTGCTCTTCGAGCCTGAGGTGTTTTGGAAACAATGATTGTTATTCTTTCTAAGTAAAAATAAATGCATTCTTGTAAAAAATAAATGTATTCTTGCCATAAATAAATGCATTCTTGTAATTAATAAATGCATTCTTGTAATTAATAAATGCATTCTTGTAATAAGTGCATTTTGTAATAAATAAGTTCATTCTTGTAATAAAATCATTCTTGTAATAAGTGTATTTTTGTAATAAATAAATGCATTCTTGTAATAAACGCATTCTTGTAATAAACGCATTCTTGTAATTAATGCATTCTTGTAATAAATAAATGCATTCTTGTAATAAAAGCATTCTTGTAATAAGTGTATTTTTGTAATAAATAAATGCATTCTTGTAATAAAATCATTATTGTAATAAGTGTATTTTTGTAATAAATAAATGCATTCTTGTAATAAACGCATTCTTGTAATTAATGCATTCTTGTGATACATAAATGCATTCTTGTTATAATTATATGCGTTCTTGTTATAAATATATGCGTTCTTGTTATAAATATATGCGTTCTTGTTATAAATATATGCGTTCTTGTTATAAATATATGCGTTCTTGTTATAAATATATGCGTTCTTGTTATAAATATATGAATTCTTGTTATAAATATGTGTTCTTGTTATAATTATACGCGTTCTTGTTTTAAATATATGCATTCTTGTTATAAATATATGCATTCTTGTAAAAAATATACGCGTTCTTGTAATAAATAAATGCCTTTTGGGTACAAATAAAACCTTTTTTGGTAAAAAATAAATGCCTTTTGGATACAAATAAAATCTTTTTTGGTAAAAAATAAATGCATTCTTGTTAAAAATAAATAATACGTGTTTTCATTCTTGGTATGAACAAAAAGACACTTGGTATAAATAGATGCATTCTTGCATAGAATCCGTGTCAATATGCATATAGATGTAGTCTAGCAGGCGTTATAAGGATTATCTTTATTTCCCGGTTGACCGGATAATACAACCGCTCGTAAACAAATTGAATGACTAGCTACTACCCCTACACCAGCAACATAAAAGCACCTCGTAAGCCCGCGTGCCATTTCGAGGAGCTACATCAAGGTTTCCTCGCAGATGTTGCCAAAAATGCATTGTAAGTCTCACTCCTTGACTGCCCAAAGCAACGAACCTTTGATGTTATTTTTTTAATCATAAGTTAGTAAATATTTCATGAAGTAAACATTGAACTCTCGCTTGCGTATACTTCACTGAAGCCGGGAGTAGTGGCGTACTCCAGTAATCCCAAGCGTCTGGGAGGCAGAGTTTGTGGATGGCCGTGTGAGGACGACCACCAATCCCTCAACGGGTGGTCGGAATACTTCCGCCACGGGTGTCTCCACCCCTGTCCCCATGGTACGGGGGTATATAAATCCACTAATCCATGTCCCCACTATCCCCCCGTTGGGGTGGCCGTTACACATATCTCGCCCTGTGTGCTGGTGTCTAAGGCCTTGGGTCGACACCGATTTGTGTATCTCAAAAAAAATATATACTTCACTGATAAATGTTTTAGCAGACCGGTTTCTTCTTGTTCAACCAGGAATTTGCAAGACCTAGATCTATTCTAAAATGTTAATTTACGTTGGAAAAATAGACTGATTTACCAGAGGTAGGCTTGAGGCATTTTCCAATGGGAGATAATGTTTAAATAAAACATTTTCAAGGAAATCGACCAAGAAGTAATATTTCCGAGAGCCAGGACCTGCAAGCAGAGATGGCCACTTTTTTGCCTATCCATCTTTTTACCTCTCAAAATCATCAAGATGGCGCTAAAATCACTATCACGATCAATTTTTTTAAAACCCCGCAAAGTTTCAACATCATTTTCAAATAAAAGATGAATAACTTAAATCGATCAATTTTTTTCCTCTAAAATTTTTTAATATAAAGCGACTATCACTATTCCGATCAATTTTTCTATCAATAAAAAATTAAACCATGGAATTACAACCAATCAATTTGTATAGAATTTTTTGGTGAAAAATCTTATCGAAATTGCTAGAATTATAAGGTATATTTCTGAAATCGATCAAAAAAAGTATCAGATTCAAAAAAGATATGATAGTGCCCATCTTTGCCTGCAAGTTACTGTTTATATGGTGCTTGTGGAACTAATGGAAAATTTTCATTTGTGGTTTTGTTAAGCCTTGATATGGCAAAAAAACTACCTAGTTAAAAGGAAACACTTGTTGCATACCGTACAGGTTAACAATTTCGTCTACTGATATAAATTTTTAAAATTAGACTTCGTAGGGGTACGTACTTATTTATAAACTATATTTTTATAATAGATCTAGTAAATTATTATACGATATAAAATCAGCTAGGCTAATACCCAAGGTACCACCGTAGGCCCAAGTCATCTAGCGACTTTTAAAGCCATTAATTCAGGTGGCCGGGTTACAATGCGTAGGAGGGTGGTGGCAAACCCTTCATGGCACGCGAGCCAACAGCTCCCTACACCCACAATTACCGTTAACCTCTACAAATTTATATGGAAATGGGAAACCGAAGATCTCGGGGGAAAACCCCTTAAACCAGTGGGGAGAGAACTTGCAAACTCAACGCGGAACGAGTTTTCATCCATACCACTAGCAGGGACAGAACCCATTGGACGAGAGGCGAAAGTGCTAACCTATAGGACATTTTTTCTTCCGTAATTAATTTTGAGAAATCAGCGAAAGCCCGCGAAGCAGTATTGAGAGTTGGATACTCTTTAGAAGAGGTATCTTCATACTTTTGGTGTTAAGTATTCCGACGAAACAGGATTCCCAATTTATGCAATAACCGAATATGAAAATCTACTCAAAATCTAAATTGAAAATTAACACGCAATTTTCTAATGTAGATTACCAAAAGAGTACGGGAATCTGAGATGGTTCTTAAAATAAAAACTTTGCAAAAATTTATGGTGACATTTACGGTGACGTAAAATGTCTTTTAGGGTCCAAACTGCAAACAAAGAGTCGCGTCAAAACCGAGACTGTGAAAATCTGTAAGAAACCATGGACACTGTATCTCTAACCGGACGGGAAAAGCTGTAGCTTCCACCATACAAAATCAAGAATTTTGAAAGTTGCGGGCTGTCAAGGCCATATAATTCGTCACGTGGTCGACAAAACTTTCCGATTGAAATTGGGGTTTACATTCTTTCAAATGACCTTGACGGCCCTGCGAATCGAGTACGGCCGACTATTTCCGCTAATACGAAGTAGGACGCAAACGGACAATGAGGGGGTACCTTTAGGCTGCTCTTCCCGTCCGGTTAGAGATACAGTGTCCATGAAGAAACGTTGGTAAACCTGGCCTAACAATATTTCGGCACCAAAGTGAAGGCTTGAAGCGCATCTCAAAGACTGGGCGAGCCAAACTAATTTTCCGTGATCACAACTAGCAGAGTCAAAGTAGGCGGCTCCTTATCTCTCGGCGTTGGCCAACGGCGCTACTAGTTCCAATAACGGAAGCGAAGGATTTTCCCCGGAGCGCAACACCTGGTTCTGTTCCCATCGCGAACATCTCCTCCTGTAAATTGTTTTCCAAGATTGCGTTACAGCTTGAAAACGAAGCGAAAACCCGAGGCCGGCCTCGCTGTAATCCGGCTGCAGGGACAAGAGCCCCGAGCAGCGTTCCTCTCGCCAGATTCCCAAAGTAGCGCATCGGTTTTATAGGTAATCACGGAATCTTCGCCGAAAGTGGAAGATAAAAAAAATTAATGGCAAATTTATATCGGCCGCTACAGCTCCCTACAAACTCACTCTAGACAAGGCGTCGCCTATAGGGATAGCTCCAAGTTGCACTTCGTTTTTTTAACCACAATATGTACAGAGTGTCTGATTTTGTTCGGGGTATCTTCCCCCCCAAAAAATATCAAGGTATACCGTAAGTAACTTAATAACAGTAAGGATGAACAAGAATGTATTTATTCTTATATAAACAGCTTAATGAAAATCCCCCAAATTAAAGTTGCAACCATTGAGTTGTTAATAAATAGAGGTACAACTAAATCTGGCTGACGCGGGACCAATTTCGTTCAATAAGGAGACTTTATCAACTTTATCATTCTACCGTGGTGGCATCTGTCTCTAGTGGTGGCAACTATATCGCGAATCTGATGCGAAATTGAAATGTATGTTTACTCGTAACAAACAAACCTTTGAAGTTGTTTAATAATAATAATTATTTATTTTTAGCCATATAACTTTACAAAGTATAGATGGCGCTACCGCCTAATTATAAAGATGAATTTAGTACAATCTTATAAGAACTGGTCCCGCGTAACCATGGCAACCGAAATCGTAATTGTAATTCTAGCAGTATTATTCCCAATTTAATGGTTGCAATAGGCGCTTAAATATAACATCTTCAAGTAAATTGCCAAGAAGTAATATTTCCGAGAGCTTGTTGCTGTTAGGGTTTGATGAAATAATGGAAACTTTTGACCTGCTAAGTCTTAACATGTTGACCAAAAAGGCTACCTGGTTATAAGGAAACACTGGTTGTTTACCGAGCAGTTGAAAAGTTTCCATTATTTCAACAAGCACTATATAAACAGCTAGGAGCAACAAACACAAGGAGAACGCAGGCTCTAGCCTTTAAACACGCTAACGCAGTGTTGTGTACAAATTTCATTGGACGAGCCTTTACGATGCACGATTTACGGGCAGGGGGAAGACAATTTCCGAATTTTCATTTGTAACTTTGGCATGTGATCCGCTTTTCACAGGGGGGGGGGGGGAGACAAAAATGGTGATATTTGTATTTGGCTAATCATAGAACACTTTGGAAAAGATCGCCGGGTGCGCTTGGCTGAAGGAGCAACGCCACCAGTCGGTCACTGAGGTAACTAAATAACGCATCTGCGGAGACTCGGATACTATCTTGAGGGGAAATCGGATGTTTGACGATAACAAAATCTGCACCTCCTAGTGGCTACGTCCTCAACTATGCATTACTGAAAAAAAATCGCGAAATGCATTATGAATGCGTGCCAGGCTTGCGCAAACGATTTTAAACCAAGGCTTATTCACCATTTTATCGCTTTAAAACTTAAAATTAACACTTATCTTTGCAAAATGATTCATCAGAACCTAAAACTGGCTATTAGAAATAAGAGTTGTGTTCCTGAAGCTATTTATTTTTCAAATTTGAGGTTTAGAAGGGGGTAAAGCATAGATATAGGAAACGTATATAAATGTCTAGATAAAATATTTTAAAGGGAGTGAATACGGAGGTGACAGCTAGCAGAAACGCGTAATTTCTGCAGGCTATCCTTATAAGGCGCTATCTATCGGTAAGAAAGCTCGTGCTATCGAGAGCCATTGTCTCCTGCTTAAAAATTATACTAAAAGTCACCAACAGCGGGTGTCTAAAGACTACGGCCTGCGGAAAGGTCAAGCACTTAGTACTAAAATGCAAAGAGAGCTCGCGCTCTTGGTCACGTGCCTTCTTCGGTGTCTGCTAGGTGTCAATTCCGTATTATATGTTAGGCTTAGACGCCCCGAAATTTATCTAGACCTTTATATACATTTCTTATATATATGGCTCTACCAAGTAAGATAATATTTTAGATGTTGAAATTTTTAAAAAGAAGATGTCGCTACTGCTCTATCGTATTGATTTTCTTATCTCCAGGACAACGCCGTTAACATGGGCCTATGGTAGACCTTTACTTATGGGGACCTCATGATAGGCTTATGATTTAGTAAGTAGCTTTTTTATTCCTGAACAACTTTTGTAAATTAAGTTATTGGTAATTCCATAAGTATCTTAATAATAACCATAATTATGACAATTAACGAGATTTACAACCAAACTGATTTTCATAGTTATTGCGTAATCAAGATGTTTTCTCAGCACAGAGACATCTAGCGTCTAAAATATGCGAGACTTCCGTTAAGCCGAAATATCTGGTTTCCGATAAATATGCGGAATATAAGGCTAAAATGATAAAAATTAAGAAAGTTTTTCTCTGCGCCACGAGCTCATGTTTTTTATCACGCGTGATTCGCACGCGGGCTTCAAAACAAAGCCAAACCCCCCGCGACTCCAGAACGTGCTCTCCGATATCCGGCTTAGATTTTTATCAAAAAGTAGTCATCCAAAATGGTAAGTCGCGAGTCCAAGCAGTGGCGGCGGCGGCAGTGTTTTGTGACACCCCCCCCCCCCAGGACCGTGCAGAAGTTTTCGCGGGTCCGTCTTCTTCAAGTTTAATCGTTCTGATTTGCACCCCCCCCCTCGAGCTTCTCCGATGGCACCCCCTTCTGCCCTGGTACCCGGGGCGGACCACCCCCCCCTTAGGCCGCCACTGAGTCCAAGTCACAGCCTGAAGAGAGTATCAGTGCCGAAAAGGGTTCGGTTAGAAAATTAGCATTAAAGCAGTAGGAAGTGTCATACGTATTTTTATTATGTTACTTTTGGTAATTCTGAAATATATTTTCTTTCTGGTTTCTGTCCTAGATCAGTTTCCTAGGCCTTGGAGTAACCCTGGGGCCGCACCTATTCTTAGGCGTTAAAACCTTATAAATGTTATATTTATTAAATTTAAATGTTAACGGTTAAATATGTAAACCGGGGGAAAATGAAACATTTACATACTTCATATTTCCTCCAAGCATTCCAATTTAACGTTTTTGCGTTACAAAAAGAGAAAATATAACCGAGAAAAGGCCCTAATCCTCGACCCTATACGCCAGCTAGAGGTAGGGCCAATTTACGGCGCTTAGACGCGTTTTACTGGCTCAGAGCGTTGTACATTGTAGTTCCCTCTCTGGTTGTATTCATCCGCGTAAAAACTCCAGAAAGGCGGGAAAATTCTTGAAAAGTGTCAATGATCCCCACTCCGCCTATTTACTCCTGATATTATGAAATGAAATTCAATGTTATTGTCAGGTAAATTATTAACAAAATATAGGTAAAATCATACAGGGAAATTCAGTCTAACTATAAACTGTACGTTACATTATACATTTTAGTAAGCTCTTCGATTATCAAGCAGACCAAATTGTTAAAGTTATTATACAGCTAAAAGTTAACTTGGAATATTTTAATGAGAATTGTTTCAAATTGTATTGTGGCTGTGCATTATTATAATTCGAGTACAAAAATTGACTTCCATTGAAATAAATGCCTAATTCTAGGGTATGATTGTACGTTAAAGTCAAAATGTGTGTTTTTCGGCCAAATCGAAACGTACAAAATTAAATTAAAGATTTAATTATTAATCTACTAAATTTTAACTAGAATTTTTAACAGGTAGGTTGAAATAAAAATAAAGTAGACGAATTATGAATGGTAATTTTCGAACAAATTGCTCATTTTAAATTAAAAAAATTTCAATACCGAAAAATTAACAAGTAAGTCACTACTATGAAAAATTAAAAAACTATTTTTAAGAATATTAGATAAACATTTACCGATAGATTGCATTGTAGCATCTAGGAGCAACAAACACAGCACCCCACACAAGGAGAACGAAAAAGTCGTGCATTTTCTTGTGTACGTTTTTCATTGGTTAGACGCTTTAGCGCCTGCTGCCGTTGGAAGAGGAAAATTCGGAAAGTGTTTCCCCCCGCCCGTAAAACGTTCAGCGTAAAGGTTCGTCCAATGAAATTTGTACACAACACTGCGTTAGCGTGTTTAAAGGCTAGCTGAGTTCTCCTTGTGTTTGTTGCTCCTACGTAGCACCCTGTATGGACGTTGTGCATTCGAATACCGCTAGATCCATTTGGCTAAATTGTAAATAGGTCAGAGTGAACTCCGTCTTTGTATATTAGTTCAAAAATAGTTTTTTTTTAATTTGACGTTAATGGCTCTTTTATATACGAAGAAAAAACTGACTACTTTTAAAATAGGCCTATTTCAAACAGACCTTTCGAGTGATTTAATGTACTCAAAATTTCGATAGAGTTTTTCTGAATAAAGCGTAATTCCTGGCCATTTCTTAGCAAAAACAACTATGAAATGGGCAATTTCATTTACAATATAGGTCCTGTACGGGCTAGGTGAAAAACTTTACCAATGGAAGCTGCAACACAAAAAAATTACCGTTAGGCCTAAGAGCTGATTTTGACTATTTGAGTAAACGAAATACTTTTATACTTTAAACATTTGATATATAACAAATTTAAAAATTTTACTTGGATTAATTTTAATCCGCCGTGTTTTGTAAATACTTACACTCGGTAGCAGATGACATACCGAGCTCAAGAGTCTATACTCGAAATCACTGTTACCTGGGGCAGTAAATTGGTCGGCATTTAACAATAATACTCATACGCGGAACTTCATTAACTGATCAGTAGATGGCGTTAATCGTCCACAGTGGTTTTAGCGGTGCTACTTATAAATAATCGCACCCACGCAACAACGAACTTACGGACTTTGCACTCAAGCTCGTACAGGAAAATCAACGTGTTAATTTACATAGAAATATCAAAGGTTTTCTGTCCAATCGCTAGTCTTTGGTTATGTATTATTTTAAAACAGTGTTGCCATGTCCTTTTTAGCGAAGAAACCGTTGTTACGTACAATGACAATGGTCGAGATAGTGAGGTCACCGTGTTACTTTAAATTTGAATTTTAGGTAAAAAAATGTATTTATTTAAATAGTAAATATTTTAAAAGCTCTTTTACGTTTGTAGTTTATTTTGGTGTCAATCAATATATAAAACTTTACTCTCAGCAAAAAGTTCCAAAGAGCAATCGCTATCTTTGGGGGATTATATTTCCGGAGGAAGTAGAAAAATCCCTGCCTTTGGTAGTGTACCCAGGTAACAGTGATTTCGAGTATAGCGAGGTTAAAAACAAGGAGTAATATATATAATGTTGATCTAAATCATCCTTGCGAAAGATTTTATCTAAAATTTCAATATCCTATATTTAGTTCTGAATTAAAAGGTGGATTTTGAATGGACAATGTACAGTGAACACCAAATTTAAGTAAGGTCAGATGATGTCTCTGATGTACACCGAAAGAGAGCGCGCTCGTAAGTCCGACTGAAAGTAAGTTTCCCGCGAGCGTGTCGGGGAGCAAAGAACGGATCTGAAATGCGAGGACTGCACAGTTTCATTACATCAAGGGCAAACACGCGCGCACTTGATTAAAATGTTCGGCGCGCGAGCTCCGTTTTTTACGAGCGTCGTCGTCTTAGGCCTCGGCCGCAATCTCCACGCCAGAAGCCCCATTTGCAGTTCGCTCTCTTCAATTGCGGGTTTAATGGTCGCCATCAAGAAGGAATAAAAAAGCACTGACCAACTCCGGAATTCTTTTCCGGGTTTTATATTGAGCGACAAAAGCGGATGTACAGGGAAAACGCCATCCAGGTCAAATGTCTCCCTTCGAGCCTATTTTATTTTGGAAACTGGTGGTCGGTTACTACCAGGCTATACTTGTTAACATTTCGAATTTGAAAAATTTCAAATTAATAAGTTGGATGTACTGAGGCACCATCTAGCGACACCACTAACAAGGATCAATCCCGAGGCGTTTATCCCCGATTTTGTTCAAACTCGGGGGTTGAGTAGACCTTCATGTACCTTGAAAGCTCCTTAAGGGAAAAGTTTCAATGGTCATTCGTTTTGCCATAACAACCAAAAATGTTTTTCACAACTCAAGTGAACAACTATCACCTGTGAATACCAAATTCAATGGTACTTTTCCTACTGTACCATTTATGCTGCCTACTTATGAACAACTATCATACGAAAATACCAAATTAAATGGTACTTTTCTTACTGTACAATTTATACTGCCAACTTATGAACAACTATCAGCTGGAATAACCACATTAAATGGTACTTTTTTTACTGTACAATTTATACTGCCTACTTTTGAGCAACTATCAACTGAAGAAAACTACATAAAATGAATAATAAATGTTACTTTTCTTACTGTACCTTTTATATTGCCTAGTTATGGTCAATTACCAGCTGGAAATAACAAATTAAATGGTACTTTTCTTACTGTATCATTTATACTGCCTAGTTATGAACAACCACGATAGCGTTGCCAGGCCTGGTTTTGCACAAGATAGGAGAGCTCACATTTCGACGGAAAACTGAGGCTTTACGGAGACGAACGCTTGTCTTTAAATTATCTTTAAATGATATACTTTTAGTAATAAGGAGGCCGTTTGGGAAATACTGCGGATGATCAACCCACGCACTGCCACTTGAGGGCGCCAGCACCGAGACTCTGGGGAATCAAGGTCGCGAAATTGGAAAAATCTAGCCCCTCTATCAAGTAGACGTTACTCTATTATTAGATTTATTAGGACGTGTAAACAGAATGGCAGCTATCCCCCCCCCCCAACAACTATCGATAATAGTCACAATGTTAAGTGGTAGTGCTATTAAAGGTAGGTCCACCGTTATAAGTTAACGTAATATCTGCCGTTCGCCGAACTATCAAATGATAGGGTAACGTAATTGCAGTGAATCAGTAGGAGTGATTTTGCGGGTGTAGTGGCACCAATGAAGGGGATAAAATATAAACCAAACATATAGCTATACGTAAGAAATCAATTTGAGAGGTGGGGATAGGGGGAAAAAGATCAAGTGGGCTATTTTCGAAATTCTTTCTTATTCTTCAGACAAGATCTCCTCTTCTCTGCGCGTCTGATTTTGTTGCTTTTACGGAAAAAAGGGAACGAAATTAATGCTTGGCAATTTGTGATTTGTTTACCAAACGTTTATCAAAAAAACGAAGACCAGTGACAGGCTTATGAAATGTGACCATTTGTCTGTCCCTACATTTTTTCTTTGGGAAAGTGGAAACCTCTACTTTAAGAAAAATAAATAACAGGAGCGTAACTAGTTACACCACCAGTGGCGTAGCTAAGACAACCAAAGCCCCCCCCCCCCGCGAAACTCTTTTCTGGGTTTTAGTCGGTATTTAGAATATTATTTGATAGGAATTTAGGGGCGCCCTGAAGCCCTGTGGCCTTCCTGCATTGCGGGGTCTGAGGGGGCCTTTTTAAAAAAAAATAGATAACTAATCAGCTAGGCTAATATACAAGGCCCAAGTACACCACTGCTCTTTATTTAAAACTGTTCTTTTTTGCTGAGTAATTTTTGGTGCCCTTGGATAATACGAAAATGTTAGGATTTCATATAATAGGGCTTACGAAGGTCCGAAAAGACGGTAAATGAGAGATTTTTGGAAAAGGCCTGCTGAAAGGTTAAAACTGCCCTGCTTGCTGTCGGAACATTTTTCGGAATAATACATGTACCAAGGCTTTTTTTTGGGGGAAACGTTTCCGTATTATTCCGAAAAAAAAATGATTTTCAGATCATGATTAGCCTAATTTAAATTTCCCGGCATTTTCTTCTCATTTTGTCGAATCCAAAAGTAAAACTAAACCTCTAGACTAATCTAGAATAAAAACCCTTAAAAAGTAATATATGCTTAAATTTTTTAATTTTCTGATTTGCGGAAAAATTAACAACTCTATTTTAATCTAATTTTAAAGTTTTACCCTACTAAAAAGTTGTAGGGCTGCAAATACATTAGTAAACAATTTGATAGAGGCATTATCCTCTGGTTCTTACCGAAAGGTCCAATTACGTTTTGCAACCCTCCCTTGAGACTTTAATGAAATAGAAATTTGACGGTTTTCAACTCCCCTCGATACATTTTGGGAGGTGCACACTACACCTTAAAAACGCCTTTGTTCCTAACAGATGGGTAATTCCAGGACAGATAAACCCACTTGTTCACCCTACCATCGTCAAATTTTGTTGAGCGGTTGCGGAGTTACAGTATAGTCACATTTTAGAAAATGACCTTGACACCTAACTATGACCTCTATGTCTCTCCGCTTCTACTAAATAACGTATAAGGAATTCAGAAAAAAATACAATTTTTAAAATAAAAAATAAGCTATTTTCAGGGTCAAAGGTCCACTATATAAAACGTGATTTACTGTATGCTGGTTTATATATGATTAAGAACTAAGTGCTTTTTCAAATTGGGCTCTTTATTACCTAAAAATGAGACCTTATTTGCAAAAATCGAGTAAGTAGAAGCGGAGAAACATATAGGTCATATTTAGGGGTCAAGTTCATTTTCTTAAATGTTGTTTCCATCCCCCCTCCGACAAAAATTTCCCCCTTAGTCTTTGTAGGGAGTTCAGTTCATTATGTTACAGCTATAAATCCGTCAGCGCGACTCGCATGAATGTACGTCAACAAGCTGGCAAACATGTTTCCCGAAAAATCAATAAAAACCAAAGACTACAGACATGTCCCTTCCTGGATTATACCACCTCCTAGGCAGTTCTTTGATGGGGATTTTAGGAAAATATACTGTAAATCCGCAACCGCTCAACCGATCTCCTGAAAATTGACAATTTGACTTCTACGGCCCAAATAACCCCAAATACAAGTTTTCACAAAATTTAACGATGGTTAGGGAGAACAAGTGTGTCAATGTCATGTTTCTAGAACATAACACCAGATGACGCTACGTTTGTGAATACGAGAATATTCTAGATTCTTTGATACATTAATTTTTGCCGCAAATCTCGCGCCAGAAACGGAACCGATCCACCACCTTCATTGCAATGTTCTCGTAAATAAATATAAAGTTAGACTTTTTTATACTTAAAAAGATTGTAGATTTAATTAGAAGTTTCCAGACCTATAAAATTGAAAGTAAACTATTGAGTGAGTGAGATAAATTTATTGTTAAGCTAGTTTACCAGAACTAAGGATTAAACAGACAAAACATAACAGTCAATCTGTCCTGGAATTACCCATCTGGTAGAAACAGAGACGTTTTTAAGGTGTAGTGTGCATCTTCCGAAATGTATCGAGGGGAATTGAAATGCGGAATCAAATGCTTTTCTTCGACATAAGGCTTACTTCATTTTCATCCTCAGAGTATTTTCCACAGCCGCTAATAAAAAAAGGATTGTCACGTTCATTCTAAACGCTTTCCCACATACTAAATGTTCATCGTTGTTGGTGTTGTTGTTGTTATATTTAAGCTCTGTATTGTCTTGTCTCCTTAATTGGATATTTAATCCGATCTTTTTATTGCGAAGTAAGATGTGTTTCCCATTTGCGCTTGGAGGCTGTTGCAATCGGTGTCACTCTTAACCTAAGCTGTTGGTTCAAGTGGAAATCGATTCTTCAAATACATTGGGGTAACGAATATTTTGCGGTACTTTAATCGACAGGGGGTTTGAAACAAAACCGCGATATTTTAGTTCAAAAGGGAGATCTTGCTAAAAGAAGAGCTGTATTTAAAGCAGAAACGTTACTATTCCGACCCCTAGCCGTTGAATCAATAGCCAGTCCCATTTCATTTCCGTTCAAATTTTGGTCTCCCATCCATTCCCGTTCAAATATTTGTCTCCTATCTATTCCCTACGATTCCCATACCATTTCCGTTCAAATATTTGTCTCCCATCCATTCCCTACGATTCCCATACCATTTCCGTTCAAATATTTGTCTCCCATCCATACCCATACCATTACCGTTCAAATATTGGTCTCCCATCCATTACCATGCCATTTCCGTTCAAATATTTGTCTCCCATCCTTTCCCGTTCAAATATTGGTCTCCCATCCATTACCATGCCATTTCCGTTCAAATATTTGTCTCCCATCCTTTCCCGTTCAAATATTGGTCTCCCATCCATACCCATACCATTCCCGTTAAATATTGGTCTTCCATCCATTCCCATACCATTTCCGTTCAAATATTTGTCTCCCATCCATTCCCATACCATTTCCGTTCAAGTATGGGTCTCCCATCCATTACCATGCCATTCCCATTCAAATATTTGTCTCCCATCCATTCCCATTCAAATAATTGTCTCCCATCCATTCCCATTCAAAAATTTGTCACCCATCCATTCCCATTCAAATATTTGTATTGGTCTCCCATCCATTACCATGCCATTTCCGTTCAAATATTGGTCTCCCATCCATTACCATGCTATTTCCGTTCAAATATCTGTCTCCCATCCATTCCCGTTCAAATATTGGTCTCCCATCCATTCCCATTCAAATAATTGTCTCCCATCCCTTCCCATTCAAATATTTGTCTCCCATCCATTCCCATTTAAATATTTGTCTCCCATCCATTCCCATACCATTTCCGTTCCAATATTGGTCTCCCATCCATTACCATGCTATTTCCGTTCAAATATTTGTCTCCCATCCATAATCCATTACTATGCCATCTCCGTTCAAATATTTGCCTCCCATCCATTCCCGTTCAAATATTGGTCTACCATCCTTTCCCATACCATTTCCGTTCAAATATTGGTCTCTCATCCATTCCCATGCCATTTTCTAAATTCTCATCCTCTATTCAAAATATTACCACCACGGATAAAATCCATTTCGGGCCATTCCTGAATTAAAAATTACCTTTTCCGTCCATTCCCAAACCTAAAATAAGATATCAATCTAATCCCCCACATTCCCTCGGTATTAAAACGGTTACCGTGGTAAACGGCTCTCTACTTTGATTGAGTAAACTTTCGTATTTCAGCCATATTTTCGATTTCGACCCGTCTGGAGAATTTAAGATGGTCCTTCAGCTTGACAGTTTTGGATTTTGGCGCGATTGGAATGTGAGAAAAGTGTCTCGCGCTTCTCGACATCAAATAAAGGCTTAACTTGGACTAATTCGTAAAGGCCAAAGAGTCTACGAACGGTATTTCCTCGTGAAATACACCGTGTTGTGTTCATCGTCGAGATTAACTCGACCCTAGAGACCAAAGGGCTGCTTCGACTTACGTATAAACTCATATTTAATTTACGAGAGCTCTGATAGTGGCCTACGTTGAATAATTTTAGTACCTTGTGACACTGGGTGAAAACTCGGAACAACTCCTTCCGCGGTGAGTTGAAGGGGGTTTCCCCTTTCCATGAATACTTGTAGAGGTTAATTGTAATAGTGAGTGTAGTGAGCTATTGGCTCACGTGGCATGAAGGGGGTGCGTCCACCCTCCTACGCATTGTAACCTGGCCACCTGAATTAACGGTTTTAATAGTCGCTTGATGACTTGGGTCTAAGATGGTGCCTTGGGTATTAGTCTAGCTGATTATTACTAGTAGTAGTGTTAATGAGGATATAAAGTTTCCATTAGTGTTGAGTAATTATGAATTTTTCCAGTACAGCAGAGCAGCTATCGTTTCGTTTGAGGTTTAACATGGTTATATTAAGTGTGTTTATTGCGAGGGGCTGATCACTCCGCGTAATCGGTGTACAGAGCCGTGCCTTTGACTGTACTAATGGGATTACGCGTAATCTTTGAAGTCCTTGCCTTTGGCAGTGCTAATCTAAGCGTAATCCGGTGTACAGACTTTCTAAGAGTGGTTAGCCCCTCGGTTTATTGCTTATCGATGAAAATTAAATGTTGGTAATCCTTTTGACAACTATAATCGTGTCGTTTAAAATTTTGCATTAAAATCCCTTGACTAATTCTTAGCAGACTGCTATCGCTATATCAATAATATATTTATTTATACTTAGGAACGAAAGGGGGAGGGGGGATAACCGTCACAGGCGCGTACTTCAAAAGACGTCAGTTTTAGGAACCCTAAAAGCGTGAGGGAAATTGGGTGCAATAAATAAATTAATTATTGGCTAAGTTGGCTGTATACAATAGCATAATTATGTAAGGTATAGGGCCTGAGAGTACACTAACATCATCGAGTACTCAGCCTTATTTGAGGTCAAGTACTCGAACTCGACCTCGAATAAGTAATTGGAGAACACTCATCGATTACCGAGTACCGAAAAATTCAATAGTCGGGTACCCGATTACTCGTATAAGCTGCTCTCTAAACTCGTCGAGTATTTGTTTTTCTATCCAGCTCCTAATCAAGTACTCGATAACTCGGTGTTTTTTGGTTACTCGACTCGAATAAGAGAAAGTTTCCCCTTAATCGAGTACTCGATTACTCGACTCGACTTCAATATTATTCGACTCGAATAAGAGAAAGTTTCCCCTTAATCGAGTACTCGATTACTCGACTCGACTTCAATATTACTTGACTCGAATAAGAGAAAGTTTCCCCTTAATCGAGTACTCGATTACTCGACTCGACTTCAATATTACTCGACTCGAATAAGAGAAAGTTTCCCCTTAATCAAGTACTCGATTACTCGACTCGACTTCAATATTACTCGACTCGAATAAGAGAAAGTTTCCCCTTAATCGAGTACTCGATTACTCGTCTCGATTTCAATATTACTCGACTCGAATAAGATAAAGTTTCCCCTTAATCGAGTACTCGATTACTCGTCTCGACTTCAATATTACTCGACTCGAATAAGAGAAAGTTTCCCCTTAATCGAGTACTCGATTACTCGTCTCGACTTCAATATTACTCGACTCGAATAAGAGAAAATTTATCCTTAATCGAGTACTCGATTACTCGACTTGAATTCAATATTACTCGACTCGAATAAGAGAAAGTTTCCCCTTAATCGAGTACTCGATTACTCGTCTCGACTTCAATATTACTCGACTCGAATAAGAGAAAGTTTCCCCTTAATCGAGTACTCGAGTACTCGACTCGACTTCAATATTACTTGACTCGAATAAGAGAAAGTTTCCCCTTAATCGAGTACTCGATTACTCGACTCGACTTCAATATTACTCGACTCGAATAAGAGAAAGTTTCCCCTTAATCAAGTACTCGATAACTCGACTCGACTTCAATATTACTCGACTCGAATAAGAGAAAGTTTCCCCTTAATCGAGTACTCGATTACTCGTCTCGACTTCAATATTACTCGACTCGAATAAGAGAAAATTTATCCTTAATCGAGTACTCGATTACTCGACTTGAATTCAATATTACTCGACTCGAATAAGAGAAAGTTTCCCCTTAATCGAGTACTCGATTACTCGTCTCGACTTCAATATTACTCGACTCGAATAAGAGAAAGTTTCCCCTTAATCGAGTACTCGATTACTCGACTCGACTTCAATATTATTCGACTCGAATAAGAGAAAGTTTCCCCTTAATCGAGTACTCGATTACTCGACTCGACTTCAATATTACTTGACTCGAATAAGAGAAAGTTTCCCCTTAATCGAGTACTCGATTACTCGACTCGACTTCAATATTACTCGACTCGAATAAGAGAAAGTTTCCCCTTAATCAAGTACTCGATTACTCGACTCGACTTCAATATTACTCGACTCGAATAAGAGAAAGTTTCCCCTTAATCGAGTACTCGATTACTCGTCTCGATTTCAATATTACTCGCCTCGAATAAGAGAAAGTTTCCCCTTAATCGAGTACTCGATTACTCGTCTCGACTTCAATATTACTCGACTCGAATAAGAGAAAGTTTCCCCTTAATCGAGTACTCGATTACTCGTCTCGACTTCAATATTACTCGACTCGAATAAGAGAAAATTTATCCTTAATCGAGTACTCGATTACTCGACTTGAATTCAATATTACTCGACTCGAATAAGAGAAAGTTTCCCCTTAATCGAGTACTCGATTACTCGTCTCGACTTCAATATTACTCGACTCGAATAAGAGAAAGTTTCCCCTTAATCGAGTACTCG
This sequence comes from Leiobunum rupestre, assembly GCF_980474605.1. Classification (NCBI taxonomy): domain Eukaryota; kingdom Metazoa; phylum Arthropoda; class Arachnida; order Opiliones; family Sclerosomatidae; genus Leiobunum; species Leiobunum rupestre. The sequence goes on along the minus strand of NC_143385.1, from coordinate 49,726,434 downwards.
ATTACTCGACTCGACTTCAATATTATTCGACTCGAATAAGAGAAAGTTTCCCCTTAATCGAGTACTCGATTACTCGACTCGACTTCAATATTACTTGACTCGAATAAGAGAAAGTTTCCCCTTAATCGAGTACTCGATTACTCGACTCGACTTCAATATTACTCGACTCGAATAAGAGAAAGTTTCCCCTTAATCAAGTACTCGATTACTCGACTCGACTTCAATATTACTCGACTCGAATAAGAGAAAGTTTCCCCTTAATCGAGTACTCGATTACTCGTCTCGATTTCAATATTACTCGACTCGAATAAGAGAAAGTTTCCCCTTAATCGAGTACTCGATTACTCGTCTCGACTTCAATATTACTCGACTCGAATAAGAGAAAGTTTCCAATTAATCGAGTACTCGATTACTCGTCTCGACTTCAATATTACTCGACTCGAATAAGATAAAATTTATCCTTAATCGAGTACTCGATTACTCGACTTGAATTCAATATTACTCGACTCGAATAAGAGAAAGTTTCCCCTTAATCGAGTACTCGATTACTCGTCTCGACTTCAATATTACTCGACTCGAATAGTCGATGAAAAAAATTTGATACTCGATAATCGACTCGATTGTCTAAAACCACTAAAAACTTTTCCGCAATTCGGAAAATGTTCTGGAAATTTTTCCTCATTTTATTTTTCCGTAAAATCTTCCAATCCTCCCCCCCCCCTTCCTTTGAGGAAAATTCGGCCATTGTGTTTGGAATTATCTCAACAGAGTCCTTCTACCCAAGTTGTAGTAAATACATCGTTGATCTGACCATTGAGTTGAGAATATTATGCTAAAACGGTAAAAATATCCTTATTGAATATTCCGAAATATTCAAAATGCTTTTTTTTTAAATGCAAAATTCTTTCTCCATAAATCAAATTGTAAAATGTAAAATACTTTCTCCAAAACTCAAAATGCAAAATACAAAATTAATTTTGAAAATAGGTTTTTAAAATGCAAAATATAAAATGTAAAATGGTTTTTGCAACTCAAAATGAAAATACAAAATGCATTTTGAAAATTGATTTTTCGAACTGGAAAATGTTTTTACAAATCCACATTTAATTTGTAATTATTAATTAATAAGTAATTACTAATTAATTATTATTATTAATTAGTAAGTAATAATAATTGCGTAGATATTTCAAAACTATCCTCGCAGTCAGCGTGGGAAATAAAGCGGTGGCACTGTACGAATGTTCGTCTGCTTCTGTGTAAATGAGTAATTGAGTATCGCCATCTATGATTACTTAGAAGTAAATAGCAGACGATCTTTCTCTACAAAAGCTGCAATGATGGTACCAGAGTAAAAACCTTTTGAAAATGTTTTTCCACAAAATGAAAAATTTAAAATGCAAAATACTATCCTAGAATGCAAAGTGTAAAATTCCAAATACTTTTGCATTTTCAAAATGCATTTTGAACAACCTGGTGATCCTTAAACAGGCAAGATTTGCTTACAATTACCCTGGGTTTCCATTCCCATCTTAAGATGCTTTTCGAGGAAGCGTTTCAACGCAAATATTGATCTTTCAACGTTGGATTAGCCTGGTAGCGTCGAGAAAATGCCAACACGGTTTTAATCCTTACTAACACCGTACGAAGACGGCTGCAAACACTCCTCAATCTAGTAAGCGAAAGGTTAGCTCGCTTCCTGGTAAGAATTCCTTTTATCAATAATAGCGAGCTTAAGTTCCAAAAGGTGTAGTTTTCGCTAAGCCTTTTTTCCACAAGTTGAAACGCGTAGAGAAGCCTATTGCGCGAGTTTTAGTCGTTTACGGTCAACGCGCGTAGGCTTAACCTCCGTAATGACTTACAAATCCCGGGTGCTGTGTATTTACAAGCGTCTGAAACGCTTAACGTCGTCTGTTGGCTAGGGGCTTACAACAACTGCGTTGAACTTCGAACCAGCACTTACAAGACAAGTTACACGAGACGGTTTTAACCTGTCAGATCCGTCTCGGAAGATAAACGCAATTTTGGTGTGCTGAAAATTTCGTTATTTATGACGGAGATAATTACTAGTGTTGCTAAACGGAGGAATATAACTTAAACCAAGAACGAATTCACTTTAGCTGAGAATATGATCACCTCCTGGCTTATGGAATAAAAACCATGCGCCATATTTGTTCCCAGCTAAAGGCGGAAGACAGTAAAAGGTAAATTCAGTATAGGGGAAAGGCAGTAATTGAGGAAGACAGTAAAGGGGGAAGACAGTAAAAGGTAAATTCAGTATAGGGGAAAGGCAGTAAAGGGGAAAGGCCGGAAAAGGTAAATTCAGTATAGGGGAAAGGCAGTAAAGGGGAAAGGCCGTAAAAGGTAAATTCAGTATAGGGGAAAGGCAGTAAAGGGGAAAGGCAGTAAAGGGGAAAGGCCGGAAAAGGTAAATTCAGTATAGGGGAAAGGCAGTAAAGGGGAAAGGCCGGAAAAGGTAAATTCAGTATAGGGGAAAGGCAGTAAAGGGGAAAGGCCGGAAAAGGTAAATTCAGTATAGGGGAAAGGCAGTAAAGGGGAAAGGCCGTAAAAGGTAAATTCAGTATAGGGGAAAGGCAGTAAAGGGGAAAGGCCGTAAAAGGGGAAGACAGGAAGATTGTAAAAGGAGAAGACCGAAAAGGCGGAACACAGGAAGACCGTAAAATGGAAAGACAGTGAAAGGGGAAGACAGTAAAGGGGGAAAACAGGAAGACGGTAAAAGGGGAAGACAGTAAAGGGGGAAGACAGGAAGACGTGAAAAGGGGAAAACAGTAAAGGGGGAAGACAGGAAGACCTAAAAGGGGAAGACAGGAAGATAGTTGAGGAGGGTAGACAGTATAAGGGGGACGAGTTTTTGGACCATCGGAAAAGATAATATACAAGTGGTCCCACAGTCTATGGTGGCCCAGTTTGTAGGTTTTTGTTACACGTGTGACAACAATGTGACACAATGTGAAAAGAAAAATAAAGCCAAGAATACATTCAATTAAACAGAAAATCTTTGTGTACCACCGTGTTCGGATCGTGATTACCGGAAGAAAAACCACGCCCCTTATAGTCGTGGATTATCTTCCACCCGGGCCCCCGTGTTTTAGATTTATAAGTGTCACCCTCTAGCCTCATATCGGGCCTCGGTACCTTTTCGCAAATTGAGGGCCCTATAGTTTTTAGCTTTCTTACATGATTGATTAATCAGTCGTTACCTGAATCGGTAATTTAATCAGAAATCAGCTAAGCCTGTTTCCCCTTGATAGCCCTCATCAGTGGCGGCACCCGAGTTATGCTACGTGGGCTATTTTAAAGGCCCCAGAATCGCCTCCTTAATTTAATAAATAATAAACTCAGCTAGGCTAATACCCAAGGCACCACCCAAGGCCTAAGTCATCATGCGACTTTTAAAGCCATTAATTCAGGTGGCCGGGTTACAATGCGTAGGAGGGTGGTGGCAAGCCCTGCATGCCACGCGATCGAGCCAACAGCTCCCTACACTCACTATTACCGTTAACCTCTACAAGTTTTTATAGAAGGGGAAACCGAAGAGCTCGGGGGAAAACCCCTTAAACCAGTGGGGAGAGAACTTGCAAACTCAACACAGAAGGAGTTGTTCCGAGTTTTCACCAAGTTCCACAAGCTGGGATCGAACCCGGCTCCGCTTGCTGCGAGGCGAAAGTGCTCCCCAAGCAGTCGAAAAGAGGGCCCCTTTATGAAAAGCCTATACTTCTTAGAATCGTGGTGCCCTCGCTGTTACTAATTTAGACTTAGTCGGGGGCAGGGCCGTTCTTCAGTAGGCACTAGGCACTCAGTAGGCCTTAGGCAATAATCTCTCATTTAAAATGTTTTCGGACCTTCGTGGGCCATAGGCACTTTTCCTAGTCTGCCTTATGGATAAGGCGTCCTTGGTCGGGGGCTGAAATTATCACACAATATGTTTGCGTAACCATTATATTTTTTTCTCTCCAGACAGACATCAACCGTAAAAATCGTAAGCGTCTACCTTCAATCAAAAACAATCGGGAACCCATCAAAAAGTTCACTGTGAAAACAAATTCGATACCCGAAAGTTTTCAAATAATATCCGTTATAGAGCTCATACGCCATTCAATACAAACAAGGTTCACCTCGAAGCGTCGTTGAAGGCTAGAGTGCAGGTACGACCTACGCTTGATAACTCTATTATCCACGCTCTCCGTCGCGGCGCTATCGTCTAAACGGCGGTTCTCAAAACCAAAAATCGAAAGGGTAGCTGTATGGAGTTGAATCAATACTGCATAGTAGCGGTGTCAATGTTCTCAGCGGGAACCGGCGTTGGTAAAGGGCAGATAACAGTTGTCGGGAAAGCGTAATAGCCATTGTAGCTTTTATCGGATTACTGTCAAAAATGTTTTCGTTTTGTGGACGGAAATTTCAATTACAGCCGTATTTCGATACACCAAATTGAGACGTAATTTTTCAGAGTTTAATTTGATAGCGTACGAGAGAGATTAAGCTCGTACGATGAAACGTGTAAAGTGGAAGCCTGAAATATTCAACTGCCACAGGAGGAGGAGCAGGTCACTATGCTTTAGGGCGTCCTACTAATCACGATTAAATTATTAAAAATCTAATCATCATTTAATCATTTTGATCATGGTTTGATAAATTTAATCATGATATAGTCATTTTAAATATGATTTAATCATTTTAACCATGATCTAATCATTTTAATCATGATCTAATCATTTTAATCAAAATTTAATCATTTTGACCATGATTTTATCTTGGTTCTGTCTCGATTTTATAATTTTAATTTCAATGTTATCATATGATTAATGACTTAATATTATTAAATGTTTTGAGGATCACCTAATAATCATAATAGCGACATGCCCAAAAAAATACACTTGCTCGCCAGCGTGATCGGTCTGACCCCCATTTCGATCATCCACCCCTCATTTACATATTTTTAATGATTATGGATGACGTTTCTGTGTTATCACGCTAGTGATAAGAATTAAAAATCTATTTGGTCTATTCCGGCCAAATTGTGGACCGTTGTTTTAATGTATATACACTTTGGTTATGCAAACATTTTTAGCAGTTGTTGGGGGTGAGTTGAGAAGTATGCCTGTTTTTTCCCCATTTTCCTACGCTGAGTTGAAAGAGCGCCAGAGAGCTTCAAAGTCTGGCCTACTAGCCCCTGGAAGTAGGCGGCAACAAGCACAAAATCAAGCAGTTTAAGTTTACTTTTTACGCTGCTTACCTCGATTTGTTTACAAAGTCCTTTTTTCCTTTCACACGAACCTAAACCTTAATGTTCGCATTTCCCTGCTGCTGGGGTTTGCGCTTGTTGCAGCCTACATCACTCCTACAACTCCTTCAAATTTTTGCATAACCTTTTGAAACACCCTGTATAGCCGATTCGTAAAATAACTTAACGCTCTTGCTCTAGTCCTCGCGTTAATGTGCTGCTAATTTGTTTATTCAATGCTACCAAAAGTAAATGAATCGCAGTTATTAGACTGCTAAACTCCTCATGTAGGAGGCGTTTTCGTTATGAAGGTACATTTGGACCTCGAATTTATAATTTTGCGCGCTCTTGGGCTGAAAAAAAGTTTTTGTTTTAATGAAACCATTTTTATACAAAGAAATAGCTATACCCACAATTCCCGAGTGCAATAAATCGCGTCAAAAGACGGAGATGGAATTTTGCTTTTATTTGACTTGATTTTCTCATAATTTTCATAAGGAAAACACCCTCCGATTCTGAGCGCTATTTCGATAATAATTTCGGTTAATTTACTTCTGATGTTACGTTAATAAACAGTCTTTTAACCGACGTTTAACATCGTAACATCGCGGTCTCGTTTTGAGAAACGCCGTTCAAAGTTCAATGCTCTGATGCCGATGCGAACCAGAATGTTTTTATTTATCAAATGTCTTTTCCGTAAAATAAGCTACGCTTCTGGGGCAGCATAGACAGTAGCTATCCTAATTAATTAATTAATTAATTGTTACAGGTAATTAATTAGGAGGGTCTGCTCTTTATCGGTTCCAATTTCTAATTACCACGAAATTCAACTCAATGAATATTTGCTAATTTGAAGTCTTGGACATTTTTAAAATGCTTTATTTAACTCCAGTATATTTAGAGGTTAAATAGCCCTTTTCTTAAGGAGTCGTTTTACTATCGTAATTTTAATTCCGTGAAATGATTTTGAATCAAATATTTCCTGAAAACCCGGACGAAACACGCTTCCTTTAGCTGGATTCTATAGATATTATCTTTATTGTTTATTAATTTAATTAAAATTCAAAACATGAGATTATCACTCGCTGCGGCTTTTTTAACTCTCGTTATAATTACTGTTTGCAATAAGATTAACTATTTTTACAAACTTGCGTATCCACAAATCCATATTTTTTCAAATAATTTCATATACACTCGAATAATTTCATATAAAACTCGAACAATTTCTTATAACCCGAAATATTTCTTATAACCCGAAATATTTCTTATAACCCAAAATATTTCTTATAACCCAAAATATTTCTTATAACCCGAAATATTTCTTATAACCCAAAATATTTCTTATAACCCGAAATATTTCTTATAACCCAAAATATTTCTTATAACCCTAAATATTTCTTATAACCCAAAATATTTCTTATAACCCGAAATATTTCATATAAACTCGAAATATTTCATTTAAACTCGAAATATTTCATATAAACTCGAAATATTTCATATAAACTCGAAATATTTCATATAAACTCGAAATATTTCATATAAACTCGAAATATTTCATATAAACTCGAAATATTTCATATAAACTCGAAATATTTCATATAAACTCGAAATATTTCATATATACTCGAAATATTTCATATAAACTCGAGCAATTTCTAAAAACCAGAAATATTTCGTATAAACTCGAAATATTTAACGGAATCCCGAAATATTTCACATAAACCAGAAATATTTCATATAAGCCCGAAATATTTCAAATAAGCCCCAAATATTTCATATAAACTCGAACAATTTCATATAAACCCGAAATATTTCATATAAACCAAAATAATTTCACGTCAACTGAAGTTATAATTTCTTATCAACCCAAATAATTTTACGTCATCTGAAATAATTTCATATAATCTCAAACAAATTTTTACTATCTCAAATAAAAACTAACTAAATTGCAACACATCAGCACTTTTGTTAGCCAAAAAAAGTCCCATAAAACGTGTAGCAGACCTGCCGACGGCATGTAAATGCAAACAATATTATTTTATATAACATTTATTGATGTATTTTGTTATTAAAACTAATCTAGATATTGCTGTGCCACTTCGGCTTAAAAAAAAACACACAAATCGTGGAGTAATAAACTTAAAGGAGTATAGCGGGAGCGATTTGTAATACGGTTTGATCGCTGCTTACCATCTGGAGCTCCGGCCTCAAAAAGGGTAAAAAAGGCACTACGCACTATCTGTATGCGGTCGAGAACTCTATGTATTTAAGAAAAGATTGTGGTTTAGTTTCATACGCCGAATACAGATGACGCGAAGTGCGTTTCAGCCCCTCTTTGAGTGGGGGCACCATCCACTAATGATTCTCTACAGTTTTGCTACTGCTGTAACTGTATTCCTCCAATGATATATCATTTTTCCTTCTAGCCCTAACGATTCAAGAGTTATTTCAAGTACGGCGAACCAAGTTGGAAACAGCACATAAGTCAATAAAACGAAATGGTATTCGTCACCAAAAACTTAATTTTGATTTGATTCGCCATGTTGTGTAAAATCTGGTTCAAGGCTTATGATTTCTGAATCATAAATGCCCCTTTTAAAGGGAATAAATCCTCGGGTATTTGGTGTCGAACAACAAAGTTTGCAGCTCTGGCCACTCTTGCCTTTTTTGGCGCCACTGTACAGGGAAATTTTAAAAATTGAAGGGGTCTTCCATAAAGATTGCTTTGCAGGTTATATTCCTTTTACGAGATTTTTATCACAAATGATATTTCTCAGTTTTTCTTTGTTAAACGCTCTAAACTACCAAGTCTCATCATATTAAACATCCACGAAACTATACATTGGTTGAATAGAATTGACAACAAAAGTGGATGTCACTATATACTCCTTGGTAGCCCCTATTCGTAGTGAAATTTTGCCAAAACGATAGACTTACCAATACATCATGACTGGAAAGAGGTTTTCTTCAGTGGTCACGAGAAGCCAACAGTCAGTTTAGAGATGATTAAAGATTTCGTTTAGTGTCTTTAGAGGTCCAATGAATGAAAATAACCTGTTCATTGAAAACAAATCGAGGATAAGAGATTAAATCAAACTGTTCAGATTAAGGTTGTTTCATTCGTAAAACAGTAATAAAAACATATTCCCAGTTTATGAGCGAGGGTTTTGCCACACCTGATGTCATAACCCACACATCGAAAATAGCTAGGAGGGGTTTTACAATCACCGTGTCTGTCGGTGGGTGTGTGTGTGGGTCTGTGGGTCTGTCTGTCTGGGCTGCGAAAGCGTTCGCATTTTCGGAGCAAAGTGTTTTCATCGCGTACGCAGTTTCTTAGAATTAGGGAAAAGGTTTTGTTCAAAAAAACCCTCTATATGTCTTTGGGTGTAGTATAACTTTTTCCATTTACTTTAGTATCGGTCGGAATACGAACCCAAGCTCTCCAGCATGCCGGAGGAGCGTTCTACCACAGAACCACGGATACACGTTTCGCTTCACTGGAAAATAGAAACTCTTCCGAGGAGAGGTATATTTTGGCTTGCCAACTTGTCAATATTCTGCAGTGTGTGATCAAAAAACAGACATTTTTAACGAAATTGGCTACACATTATAGCATTATTGTTTAAGGGATATTTATAATATCCGCCATTTTCCATAGCTGCTAAATATTATTTAAAATATGGAATCCCAAATACATTTGCTGAACCATCTCCTGCACTAAAGCTCTTCAATTTAAAAATTACACCCCGCCCTGAAGCTAAGCCAGCCGATATTAATCAGACACAGGCCTAGCCTAAATAAAAATGTTTTTAAAATATATAATAATAATATGTATAATAATCTATGATTATATGAAAAATGCCTCTACTACAACAATAATAAAAGTATTTTACATTTAATGTAAAATACTTTTATTAATTGAATAAAATTAAATGATAATAATAATTTATTATTATCATTTAATTTTATTCAATTTAATAGAGAGTAGCAAAAATTATTAGATTTAAAGATTTGGTGATAAAATAAGCCTCAGTCACATGGTTTTAAACCTATCCATCAAATGCGTTTGTGTGACCATCTAAATACAATTTATAACAAACGATCTTTGACCTTTACCTATATCAGTGAACTCAAAACATTTTTAACACATGTTTTCGAATTCCCTCGAGTGCGTTTTGTCAGGCAATTCTAAAATTTCAATATCCTATATTTAGTTCTGAATTAAAAAAGAGGATTTTGAATGGACAATGTGCAGTGAACACCAAAATAGTTTTTTCCCGGTCAATTTAAAAATCAACATGTTTTGGGGGGTAAGGAGTATTTAAAATAACGATTTTCTCAAGAACTTATAATGTCGTAGAGCGATTATAGCTATTCTAATATAGTAAAAAACATCCGGGAAATTTAAAAAATAATATTGAAATATAATTAGAAGCTAGATTGCAAGTTTAGATCAAAGCACTAATAATTTGAAGTGCATTTAGAGATCCAAAAGTTTTAATGTTAAATAGTTTTAAGAGATTCAAAAGTTTTAATGTTAAATAGTTTTAAGAGATCCAAAAGTTTTAATGTTAAATAGTTTAAAGTGCATTTAGAGATTTAATAGTATTAATGTGAAATAGTTTAAAGTGTATTTAGAGAGTGTCTGATCAAATATTGTAAATTAAATTTAGAGTGTCAGATCATTTATTGTAAATTGAATTTAGAGTGTCAGATTAATTATTGTAAATGGAATTTAGAGTGTCAGATCAATAATTGTAAATTGAATTTAGAGAGTGTCAGATCAATTATTTTAAATTTAAAGTGTCAGATCAAATATTGTAAATTGAATTTAGAGTTTCAGATCAATTATTGTAAATTGAATTTAGAGAGTGTCAGATCAAATACTTTAAACTGTATTTAGATAATTTCAGATCGAATATTGTAAATTGAATATTGAGGCTGTAAAGACACATTTTAAACTCAATTTAGAGGGTCAAAGATCTGAAAATTTAAAACTGTAATTAGAGAGTTATTAATTAGTCAGTTATTTAAAACTGCAGTTAGAAGATCAAGGGTCCAAAGACCGCAAATGTTTATCGAAGCACTTGAAAAACGTTTTAAAACTATGTTTATCCTGTTAAAATTCGACTGCTACTTGAAAGGACGGTACCTCGCCTGTTCTAAAGGTCAGGGTCGTGTTTACCATTGTTCAATGGAAACCTTTGAAGAGAGGGAGGTGGAGAGCCCATCTTTTCAGTGCCTACAAGTTGCAGGCCCGACACTAACAAAGACCCCATTCTGGCCATGGAATCTGCAGACAGGTTTTTCCCACAGATTGAACGCTCCCCCCCCCCCTCCAAGTACGAGTGTTGACGTGGTATATTCTTAGGACACTGGAAGGTGGAATGACAAATGTTTGAGTACGTTAAGGGAGAGGGGTGAGGAAGCAAGAGCAATTACCGCACAGCGGTTAGAAAACTCCGCGGGTTCCTGGGACCCTAACTACCAGGGTTGGCGGGTTTAAACTACACTGGTTTAAACCTTGGCTTAAATCATGGTTTAAACCAAATGATTTTTTTTCAAAAAACAAATAATTTTTATAATAATTTGGTTTTTTTAATTACCAAAATGATTGATTACATTTCTAAAAAATGTACATTTCCCATATTTTCAATACCTTCTTATTCACCCCTTAGGTTTTCTCATGTAGTATATAATATAGTCGTGTACTCTTCTTCATCCTATATTTTACTTAATTTTATCTACTGTTTCTCGATAAGAATCCTTATTTTTGCTTATGGTTTTTCCTATATTTTCCTTTAATTCACTTGAAAATTAGCTATTTTTTTCAATAACATTTTTGAGACATTTTCCTGGTCACCCAGCATTTATACAAAATCAAAAATGAAACTATAACTAAAACTTCGTTCTGGTGAGATTTGTAAGAAACGAAACTGAAACTGAAACTCTGTTCTGGTCACGTGAGACTTGTAATATTACTCATTAATTTTTAATGGATTTGTAATATGAATGCACGGTGAAACAAAAGCAAAAAATAGATTAAGAGTAAAATTAAGCAGTTTTTTTTAAAAAAAAACCTGCGCGACCCACAAAGAAGGTCAAGTTCCCCCGTACAAAGCTAAAGAATCCCGAACGTAAGAACGCCTTCTGAGTCGTATATTTTATATTATTTCATTTTTGATCGGTTCTTAGCGAGATTAAACCCACACACAAAACGTGTACGAGCATGATCCGCGAAAAAGGCCATCTTCTTCACATCCGTTCCCTCTGCAATGAATTTTTTCTTGAATACGGAGTATGAACTTTCATATTTATAGTAGATCAACGAATTTACCATGTTTAACAGAAGCTACGAATGATTGGCTCTAGTTACCTGAAAGCAAGTGTCGCCTCGACGTGAAGTAGCTCTTTTTTCAACAGATGTCGCTAGCATCGAAATCAAAACAAGATGCTTAAGCTACATTTTAACCCAAAAGGCGGGACGTAAAAGTACCCCACGCGTTTATTGACTCGTATTTAAATTTGACGATAACTTAAATTATAGTAATATTTTATATGGGATTTATAATTTAAATTACTATGTAAAGGTAATCAGCCTCGTCGGCGTACGTAGAGCCACGTAGCGGCCAACGCGAGAACTTGATAAACTTCCACAGCTGAGAAAATCGCCAAAATCTCTACGAAATCCCTAAATCCCGTACAAAATAATGATAAAACTCAAAGCGTCTGCTTAGCAGACGAAAATTCGGCAGTTTATCACGTTGCCCGCTACGTGGCCTTACGTAATCTAAAAAGGCTAATTGAAGTGGTCTAAGATGTATATTTCTTAGTTCAACGTAAAGCCGCCAGGAGTCCATGCCTGATCTTGTGTATTCGATTTTTAAATTTATTCACCCTTAAAGCAAGTGTCGACCGACGTGAAGATGTCGTTAGCGTTGAAATAAAAACAAGATGCTTACGTTACACTTTGACCCAAAAGGCGGGACACAAAAGCACACCTCGCGTTGATTGGCTCGTTTGTAAATTTGACAATAAAATTATAGTAATTTTTTACAATAAATATATCATTTAGGTTAAAGTCCATTAAGTAGAGTATAAGTGGTCTAATTATAATAATTATAACTGTTTCTCTGACGAGGTTATCGTTTCGCTATTTTGAATTTTAGCTTCCTTTTCCATTAATAGATGGCACCACACTCTCCAGTAAAGTCGTTTTTTCGAAGAATCGGATAGATTAATTGCCATCTCTAATAACAAGGGCCTTATCATAATACCGTTGATTTAAAACGAACCTGAATTAAAGGCAATAAAACTCGCTAGATGACTTGGGTCTAAGGTGATGCCTAGGGTATTAGCCTAGCTGATTATTATTATTATTTAACACAATATCCTGGGTAAAATAAAAAAGTAATACTCCAATTTTGTAAATTTTAATGCGCTATTAACTCGACTTTCAATAAAATAAACTAATAAAACAAAACTATACTTTATCTATAATTATAATTATAACTATAATTAGGGTGGTTCAGATTGTAGAACTTTTAAAGGTCAATTAGTTTGGCTACCTTAATTTGTCTAACTAATTAACATAAAAGTTTATTCGGTTAGGGGATCGATTTTTGGATGTATAAAATTTTCCAAATTGTGCAAAATTTTCCGCAAATCGGAAAACTAAAAAAATTTAAACACAAATTAGGCCTACTTTTTATTGGTTTTTAATTTTATTTTACTTTTTATCAATATAAAATGTCTAATAACAGCAAACATACTACAAAACATTAATAGTGTTACATTGTTAATCAGTTTAAAGCTAGTCTAGAGGTTTAGTTTCACTTTAGGATTCGAAAAAATTAGGCGAAAATGCCGCTTTATTTAAATTTACCAAAAAAATTAGACTAATAATTTAAAATGACCGAGGTCTTTTTTTCCGGAACAATTTCCGACTTACAACACTAACGATAATAACAATTGTCGCGAAGATTGACCAATTCATTGGTACATCAGATATAAACCACTAATTTGCAACAAAAACAATTTCATAGTTTGAACGGTACTTGATCATTGTAAAATTGATAGTCCTCCGTCGTTAAGTCAAAAAGTTATTATTAATATTTACAATGAGAAAAAAAATCTGGCTTGTGTAGCCATAAGTCTATAATTATTTTTCGTAAGTGTGTCAGTTAGCAGAAACAATCTACTGTTAGCTATGTATGGAAAGACGCAGAATTGCCGTCATACCCTTAAAGATAAATGCGGCTACCGAAGAAAATACGCAACTTAAAGGACATATTACGACGAAGCACGTAATGACTCTCAGAGTCTCAGTAAATATTTAAAACGCGGAAGTTAGAGCACTGACATACTTTTGCGAAACCTTATTATACATGTGTGGTGGGTTGTATATCATTGAACCGAATCCCGTTCGACCGAATCCCATTGAACCGAAAAGTATTTTCGTTTATAGCCCAACATGGCGGGATTCAGTTGAATGGGAAATTTAAATCTTGGTCGTTTTCACTTCGGGTAGGTTAGTTCAGGTTGGGTTAGGTTAGGTTAGTTCAGGTTGGGTTAACTTAGGTTAGGTTGGGTTAGGTTAGGTTAGGTTAGGTTAGGTTAGATATGATAGGCAACTATTTCACGTCGGGTCTTATCAGGGTTATTTTCCAAAATTAAACCCGGAAAATATCAAATTTCAAGGGAAAAAGTTCTAAAAATACACGTCGGTACGAAATAATAAATATTGAAGACATAGTTTAGTCCAAATTAGATATACTATCGTCACGTAACCTACGATATATAAATATGTATCACTAACGGTATATTGAATGAAAACCGCGCAAAACGCGGTTTTCGGTCGAATGGAATTCGGTTCAATGGTACATTCGGACGAATGGTATTTCGGTCCAATGGTCTACAATCTGTGTGGTGTAGTATTTAAAAGGACAACGCGAGGAAGAGGCAAAGGTTGAGAAGAGATTTGACTATTTTTGGATGAAAATCCGGGTAACTTGTCGCCATCTATCGGCGCAGGCGAAAATACTAGAAATTGAATAGATCTAAATATGATTTAGAAATTTGTTCTCTTTTCTCACCATTTGTTTATTATATTTTAGGGCCTGCGTTGAGGTACTGACTGGTTTTGTCACAATTGACTATTCAGGCAAAGAATATAAAGCCCCAGGTATGGAAGGATTGATGTTATTGGCCGCGTGTTTTGGTTGCGTTAGAAACTTCCGGCAGAGCAATTCAGAGTAACCGGAAATGGTTATCGCAACCCGGTCTATCTTTAAAAACGAGAGGCGCAAAAGCTCCAAGTAGACGGAGCTACACCTTCCATTCCTGGGGCTTTATATTCTTTGCCTGGGCAGGGCCGCAGGGAGTTCCCAAATAGTTGATTAATAGTGATTGCGACCTTACAAATTCAATGATTGCTCCCAAGTTAAGCCCCGCCTTAAACTAGCCGACCCTAAATTATTCTACGTCACCAATAACGAGGGAAAATATCATACGATCCTGTTGGTCAAATCTTGGATCGGGCATTTGAGAAATGAGAACGTGACGTCGTGACGATGTGTTTTCGACGAAAGTGGTTTGAAATCCGTTTCCGTTTGTTACGGGTTCTGCTCTTACGATCGCGATTTTGAAAATAACGGCTGTTTGGCACTTTGGCTTAACGACTTGGAGCTTTCCACATTATCAATACAAGTATATATTTACTTGATTAAAAAGAAGAAGTTTAATATTATTAGATTAATTACCAATCCAAGATCGTAAAGTTGTAAATCGCGCTTGTATCAAAACGCGTTTTTAGACCTAGTTTGTTACGGGAGTTTCAAGAATTTCCCGCTATGCGGGGCGGGGGTCGTAAAAGCCATTTGTGGTCAGAAAAATGTCGAAGGGATATAACCAGGTAACACTATTATTAATAAAAGGTCAAATAACCACGTGACCATCATGGGCTTATTAATGTCATGGCCAACACAACACAAACCTGTTACGTCACACTAATGAGTAAGAAATGAATGTTTAAGTTAATAAAAAATTAAACAACCTATGGATAATAATGCAGTTAAATTACTCTACTTTATCCAAATGAATGTTTCACTCGAATTGGAAAATCTTACTTTAAAAAATAACTATAGAAAATCAAGTTCATGTTGTAATAGATCTAAATATTTTGGATATTACCGTTATCTCATATAACGATTTAATTTTAAGATTTTAAATCTTACATTAAAAAATAACTAAAGAAAATTAAGTTCATGTTGTAATAGATCTATTTGTTTCGGATATTCCCGTTATCTCATATCAATTTAATTTTAAGATTTTAAAGCTTACATTAAAATATAACTATATAAAATCAAGTTCATGTTGTAATAGATCTAAATGATATCCTATATCAATTTAATTTTGAGATTTTAAATCTTACATTAAAAAATAACTATATAAAATCAAGTTCATGTTGTAATAGATCTAAATGTTTTGGATATTCCCGTTATCCTATATCAATTTAATTTTAAGATTTTAGACCACAAAATTAACATTGATTTTTTAAACGTAACGCAGAGTAATATGAAATGTTTTCTCATGACAAAAAAGACGTCGAGAAGGACATACACGCTGCAAGGTCATTGAATATTCTGCTCCACTCTAGTCTCTCTTCCCTGGGCGATATCATGGAGCTTCTATAGCGATATACAAAACGAACGCCGTCATAAAATATATCCCCACTTTCAAGACCAGAGATAAAATATCGCTGCGACAGAGAACGGTAAATGCACTGGAAACTAGGTCCCCCAAAGATAAGAAATGAACTGTACATTCTTCCTAAACCCCAAAGTAAAAGGCTAAACATCTTCGTGGGCGAACTACTACTTCTACGTTTCCCTCGTTGGTCTGTCAAGATAACTTGCAATTGATATCGAAGCATCAAGCGTTGCGGAAGGCAGGAAAACCGAAAGAACACGCAGGGATTCCCCCCTCCAAGCCTTTCCTATAAGCCCGTAAAGAATGGCACTCGAACCCCTCGTATGAAATTCATACGAGTAAGTTGCCAGATGGGCAGTTTTCCCGCCCGATTGGGCTCCTTTTCAACGCGCTTTGCGGGGGAAAAAAAGGCTGGCGCGGGAAGCGGAATTTTGGGTTCGTTTTGTGGTTTCTACCTTAGGATATAATATTGTCTATGCTTAGGGAATAATTATACTGTTAAATGAGTAAAACGGAAAATTGCACGAAAACGAGGCGATAGCGGCATCGCGGAAGTTCAGATGGTAAAGATTTAGAGATCGGCGGAACAAATAAATTAACCGGCAAAATTTCGATTAATCATAAACATTTTAATTAACTGTTTATTTATGAACGTTTAATACGAATAAACAACGATTTAACATGCAACTATAATCAGTTTTTTGATTTTTTCTAATATTTTTTGGTTATGAATAAAAATAAATAATTGGATAATTTCTTATTCAAACGCCGATCTCTATAAAGATTACGCGTGACTACCCCAATGACGTAGGAACGGAGGGGTTCAATGTACCCCTCTTGAAATCGGAAAGGGGCCCCAAATTAGTTTGAAAAAGGCGACATATTTTTTAGAAGGGGCCAAAAAAAACCTTCCGCTGAGGGGGCGCCAAATTAAGCATCCAAGCCGTACCCCCTTAATCCAAAACGTTCCTACGCTCCATCACCACCCTAATATTAGACCGCAATCCTGCTAAAAACAAAAACATTTTTTGGTTTGGTTATTGTTTATATATAAATATTTAACCCCAAATTCACCCTTCTATACAAATTTCCACTCTATTTTGTGAAAATGTGGCTAGAAAATGGGTAAACATTTGGGCTATTTTTCGAAAAAACATTTTTGACGTTGGGCTAGTTTAATTTTCGTCTGGTTTACGGGACGTTACTTATAACTCGCAACTATTTATTCAAAAGACGGGTTCGATTCCCCAGAGCAAGTCGCATTTTGGATAATGTCAAATTGAAAGGGAAAATAATCTTCACAAGTTCACAAAGGTGAGTAACGTTGTGTTTAATAATAATAATAATAATAATCAGCTAGGCTAATACCCAAGGCACCACCTTAGGCCTAAGTCATCGAGCGACTTTTACCGTTCAGACTTAAGCAGTTTTATTAATGTCAATTAGTTGTTCACGTCCGATGTACCAACTAATTGGTCACCTTTATGTTGCTCACATCTCTCCACCAAAAAACGGGGGCTATATACAATTTTGGTGGGTCGCAATAGTTGAACAATTGTCCACATTATTGCCAATGTATTTATTATCGTCTGCTTTACTATTTCCTCTGTAAAATTTTTATAATAAGATTCGCTTGGTAAAACTAGTTAATTATTTTATTAATTAAGAAGGTTCACTTTTGGGAGACCAACATAGAGTTATGTATTTGTACCCCGCCGTTGGGAGACCAACAGACAAGATATCGAACAATTAAAAAATTAACCGACCATAACCAACGCAGACAATGCAATCTGGATTGGTGACATTGACATAAACTCAAATGAACCAACAGCTTTAGATTATCTTTTAGTACTTTACGAATGTGGTTTCCTATCTTCTATTAACTACCTGACAAGAGTTACTGCTGAGTCAAGTAGTTGCATAGATCATATTTTTATAAAGAAAAGGGATAATATTGGTGTACAATCATTCATTCACAAAACTACCATAACTGACCACTATGCTGTTATGGCTATTATTCCTCTTAATTATAGATCTGACTCAAGAAATAATCCGGATCGGGAATTAGAACTTATAGATTATCATTTATTATCGAGTCTTATAAAAACGGGAAATTGGTCATTACTAACGACCGAATCGGATGTAAATAAGGCAGCTGAAAATTTTATAAAGATTCTTAAAAAAAAACCATTAAAACATTGACTACAATAAGAAAAATTAAGGTTACTCATAAAAATGTTAAAATAAAACCATGGATTACTTCCGGTCTCATAACTTCTATTCGAAAAAGAGATCCCATGGCGGCTATTTTTAACAATAGGTACTTTTGTTTTTTTTTGGTTTTGTTTATTTTTTTAGATGTATTATTTGTCAAGGATTACAATAATGCAAAAAGTTTTAACCGCAATTTATTATTTAGAAAGTTATGATAAATTTAAAATTGTTACTTGCCAGCAATTTTTACCTAGGAAAATACGACATATTTCGAGATTTTTGTACGTGTTGGATGAGGTAGGACTGATGACGAATTAGATTTAACGACAAGATATTACTAAATTTTATTAACGTGTGCAAACCGAAAATGTGTTTACGGCTTTTTTGGTTTTGTTATTGTTTTTGTTTATTATTTGTCAAGGATTACAGTAATGCGAAAAGTTTTAACCGCAATTTATTATTTAGAAAGATATGATAAATATAAAATTGTTATTTGCCAGCAATTTTGGGTTAAGTGTAGAATAGCTGCCCCCACCCGATTTTTTTATATATTTTTTTTGGATAGAGGGCAAGATGGGGATTACTTTAATTTTCATTTTATTTTGGCGAAAATGAATATTAACAAAGATATGCATTTTTAAACATTGGCCTTTTGCAGTATAAGTCAACATCACACAGACGACATATAATATGACATAGTATGGTTAAAAAAAGGCTAAAATGCGTTGAAATGCGGGAATAATCCCCAACCCTTAAAAGTTAGTACTGTTTTGCATTTCAGCCTTTTTCTTTTTGTCAGTCCTACTTTATCCAAAAAGTATTAAAATCTAGTAATTTAAAGAATCGTCCTCGTCATCAGTCCTACCTCATCCAACACATACAGAAATCTCGAAATATGTCGTATTTTCCGTTGTAAAAATTGCTAGCAAATAGCAATTTTACATTGATCATATATTTTTAAATAATAACTTGCGGTTGAAACTTTTGCATTACTGTAATCCTTGACAAATAACAAACCAAAAAATCAAAAAAAAAACAAAAGTTAAAAAATCCCAAAATGGCTTGTAAATTAAAAAAAAAGAAGCTATTAATAGACAACTATAAAACCTATAGGAATAAAATTATATTTTAGTAAAAACTACCAAACATAACTATTTTAAAAATAAACTAAAGGAAAAAACCGAGAGCCCACTACTATCTGGAAAATAATCTTCGGACTTACTTAAGCCAACAAAAAAGATCAATTTCCCATTGATAAAATAAATAACGGTAATATAGCAATATCAGTGAAAGATAACCCGAAAGAAGCTTCAAACTTATTTAATAGGTACTTCTCTTCGGTCGGTACTATTTTGGCACACCAAATTGTAAACAAAAATCAGAATATACTAAAAGCATCTTATGATAATAATATGACAAATGTTGGTAGTCTATACCTCTCTCCAAGTTCTTCCAAAGATATTGAAAATATCATAGTATCATTAAAAAATACTAACTCAAACGGCCCAGTTAATATTGGAGCTAAGACTTTTAAATGGCTAAAGAAACAGATATCGGTCCCTCTTTCTTACATATTAAATCTATCCATAAGTGGTGGTATATTTCCTGATGTTTTTAAGAGGTCTATTATTATCGGGGGGCAGGTCACTTCCTTGATTAACGACGCACCCCTCAAAAGATTAAATCCGATTTCATCGTGATTATTTTGATTAAATTCAATTTAATCACGATTAAGTTGATTAAAACACGTTTAATCATGATTAGAATGTTTAAATCTGATTTAATCATGATTAAATGATTAAATCTGGTTAAAATGATTAAATATGTTTAAAATGATTAAATTCTGATTAACAAAAATTATATCGTGATTAGTATGATTAAATCTGTTTAAAATGATTAAATCCTGATTAAAAAAATTATATCGTGATTAGTATGATTAAATCGTACTTTAGTTTTGATTTTACTGATAAATTCTCTATTCGACCGATTATATTGATTAAATCGTGATTAAAATGATTAAATCTAATTAAAAAGATTAGATCATGATTAAAATGATTAAATCTCGTTTAAATGATTAAATCCTGATTAAAAAGATTAGATCATGATTAGAATGATTAAATCTCGTTTAAATCGTGATTAGATTTTCTAATCTTGATTAGATTTTCAATCTTGATTACCCTGATTTAATCAATTTTACTATGATTAAGACGCACCCAAAATGGAAGTGACCTGCCCCTCGATTATTATACCAATTTCATTCATCTCCAAGAGTCCAATGTCTCTAAAATATTTAAATATGTCAAAAACCAAATAACTTCGGTTTCCAAAAGAACCTAAGCACAAATGACGCAACATTTGAACTTACTAAAGACCTTTAAAATTTCTTACATAAATCTAAAAAATGTATAGGTATTTTCTTAGACCTAAAAAAAGCGTTCGACACGGTATCACATTCCATAATGATAATAAAACTAGAAAATTGTGGAGTTCGTGGCTTACCCTTAAATTGGTTCAAAAGTTATTTGGATGAGCGTTCGACTATTGTAAAGTGAGCCTTGTGCACTATCATACGGTATTCCTCAGGGAACTATATTGGGACCAATCCGGTTTTTACACACAATCCTTAGGGATTTGTGTGTATTACGATCACCTACTGTGTAGCCGCTGCCGCCGCCGCCGCCGCTGCCGCTGCCGTACACACGATTGCTCGCGGTACGTTAGTGGTACAAAGGCGATTGATATCCCAATCGATAGGCACTATTATAGCCTAGACGGGATTTTCGTAATTTTGGGATCGGAGCCCGAGAAGTTGGGAAAATGCCCAATTTACTATTTTTTGTGGTTTCGCTTTGTGTGGTTGATATTTTATTTAAAATTAAGTCCGATAACGTTAAAAAAAATATTTTTGGTTAGGTTAGGATTCAGCGGATATACAACTTCAGTTATATCAGTAAATATTAAATTTAAGTATAGTTTCCTGGTTAATTTACGGGACCCCAATTTTCGCGGTTTTATATTTTCGCCTAAAAGTCTACATAACGTTCTTTAATTTAAGTCCGATTTTCATGAGAGTTATATTTTTGAATAGCTGTGGTTTCCCTTAAACCTAGATTTGCAATTACGTTGCTTAATTTTAATTCTAAGTGAGGTTTTTTGAACAGCGTATACGGACCCCCGCAACTTCCGACATGGTAAATCCGCGTGTCTATAGAGTTCTAAACGCCAGTTTCCCTCTCACATTTTTCAAGGCCGTTCGCGCCGAGCTTTCAACGTGTTCCCAGAAGTAACAATAAGTGTGACCCCCAACGTTTTACGCACGTTTAACGCCCTTTTTACGCACGTCGTACGACAGGAAGTAGGTAAGTAAGATTTGATCAAAAATCACCAGTTTTGTTACGTCTAGGCCTATTCCAGCTTAGGTTGCAGCCGCGTTGGAAAAAGTTAATTTTAAGTGACTTAATTAGCCTGAATTCTTTACGCGCTGAAGCTATATTCGCATTCCATTGAAAGCCTGCCTGCAATAAGAATAACGTATGAACAGGCGCGTAAAAAATAAGTGTGACCCTAAATATTTGTTATGCCCAGAAGTTAAGCATAAGTGTGCCACTAAATATTTTTTTGACCAGCTGCCGTACACACGATTGCTCGCGGTACGTTAGTGGTACAAAGGCGATTGATATCTCAATCGGTAGGCACTATTATAGCCTCGACGGGATTTTCGTAAATTTTGGGATCGGAGCCCGAGAAGTGGGGCATTTGCCACCAGGTAACTCGAAAAACTTGGTTTTTATAAAAATTAATTTAAATGAACGTGTTCGCGTTTCGCCACCTTATTTCCAAAACCAGGTAACTCGAAAAACTTGGTTTTTATAAAAATTAATTTAAATGAACGTGTTCGCGTTTCGCCACCTTATTTCCAAAACCCGGTAATTCGAAAAACTTTGTTTTTTTTTTTAAATTAATTTACATTAAAGTGTTCGCGTTATTTTCAAAACCAGGTAACTCGAATAATTCTTTTCCGATAACATTCCTTTGGGTTTATTAAGTTAATACATCAGTGGGATTGTGTGTACTTAAATGTCCGTGACATCTTGTTAGTTTATGTGAATGAAATCTGTAATATACAAACTCACGGTCGTTTGATATCGTTAGCCGACGATACTGTAGTCTTATGTCATGGAATTTCTTGAAGCCTTAGTTGAAAGACTTCTTACACAAAATGGGCATAAAATGGATTCGAATAAGAAATTACCTTGTAATCATAATTATAAACTAATTAATTAATAATCATAATTATAAACTAGTTCTAACTCGTGTCAATAGACAGCAGGGACCACCTGTTTTTTAGCGTATTTGGATTGGAATGTAAGGGTTATCTTTTTTCAATTGAGGCTCCATTGTTTCGAATTCTGCTGTTTCCTACTTTTGGAAGGTGTTGATTTTCAGAATCGTAATTTTCCTTTTCAATAATCAAATCTATCAATTTGTAAATTATTTCAGCCTAGGATTATTTGGATTTTATTTCTGCTTTGTTCCCGCTCGTTTGTTCCATTTTTCTTCAAAACATATCGATATAGTTTTTCTGGCTTTAGTTTGATACGTGTTGGTTTTCACTCTTCCATCAGAGAGCCTTCTCCGCACACAATTTGTACCAGCATTTGAAATACCACACAACGCCAGATTAAAAAGCTAATGTTATAAGTATATCGAATTGGTTCAGCTATAGTTTTTCGTAGTTTTATTTCCAAACAATAAAATGACCTTGCTCTTCTCGCTTCCTGGAAAATTTATAAGGGGTCACTAAAGTTGTAATACATACATATATACATACATATATATATATAGCGAAGGCGAGGGTAGTGAAGCTTTATCCCATTGCAGGGCCCCCAGAGGTCCTATAATTCCTATAAATTCCTATATTTTCAAAAATGTCCTATAACATCCTATATTTTTAGCAAAATCCCCCAAAAAGTCCTATTAAATCCTATAATTTTTATATTTTGCCCATTTCAAATCCAACCACGCAGTGAATTTGCTAAATTTAGCTATAGGATAAATTCCTATACCAAGTCCTTCTATTCTATACTTTTGTTATTGTTAACACGGTTAGCTACTAGTATATTTTTGTGATAAAATGGTTAAATCGTTTCTATTTTTTAAGTGAAAATCAAAGATTTATTTCTCTAAATATAGATTTTGTTTTTAAATGCATAAAGTTAGTAAATTAAATAGCATATATAGTCCTATAAAATCCTATAATTTTGTAAAAATAGTCCTATAAAGTCCTATATTTTTAGAAATATAATCCTATTTTTCCTATAAAAAAAATTTAAGATTTGAGTGGGGGCCCTGCCATTGTGACAGGAGGTACCAGTTCCATAACTAAAATTCTACGAATTCGGTGTTTTACACTTGGCAGTAAGGCGAAGGTAGTAGTATTATAATCGGCGGCTGTCCGGCGAAGAGGGAGAGGTCGAAAAGAATAGACGAGCGAGCATCCCCGAGCAGCCCCGTCCCAAACTCAGCGGGGTGCCAACAGGCAGGCAGAAAATGTCCCGGTCGCAGAAGCAGGCACGACGCTCGATCTTCGCCAAAATCATGTTTTGGGGGAAGTGTAAATGCAAGGGGAGTGTTGCAGCTAAGAAAAATTCAAGGCGGACAGGCAGAAGAAAAACTGGGCCTTTAAGGCTCGTCCAATGAAATTTGTACACAACACTGCCTTAGCGTGTTTAAAGGCTAGGTGCGTTGTCCTTGCAACTAGTACACAGAAAACCCGTAGGGATTGTGTGTGTAAGACACACGCGACCATTGAAGTTGTAGCAGACGATAATAAAAACGTCAGCCCTCTTGCGAACAATTGTCGCACTATGGCGACCAAACAAAACTGAATATTAAGCAATTTTTGATGGAAAGGTGTGAACAACGTAGATTGATCAATTAATTGGTACATCATATATGAACAACTAATTTAACACCAATAAAATTGCATATCCTGAAACTATAAAATTTTGGGCTAAACAATTGTGTAAAATTTATAAAATTGGATAAAATCGATAAAAATCACTGATTGTAAACCCTTACGAAAATGGACCGAAATGTTATTGATATTATCCGTTGTTTAGCCAAAATTTTTATTTTTTAATATGTAGAAAATGCTATTTTACGTAGAGAAATTTTAAACTTGAGTTGTGAAAAACATTTTTGTTTGCCATGGCAAAACGAATGGCCATTGAAACTTTTCGCTTTAGGAGCTTTCAAGGTACATGAAGGTCTGCGTAACCCCCGAGTTTGAACAAAATCGGGGAGAAACACGTCGATATGTCTCCTTGCCATGCATCACCGAAGATCTAAATTAATTCGTTCAATTGCAAGTAGTACATCAAAAAATCGGTCACCCAAGTTTAAACAAAAAAAAGGTTTAAACTGCTTATCTCAATTAGTTGAACGAGTTTAGTGGCCAAATTAACTTCTATAAGTTGTATATCCTGAACTCCCCTTAAATTATTCACGCAATACACGAAGTAAAGCATGTGGATATACTTAAGTAGGGTTCATGAAGAATTTTCTTTGTTTGGACAAAATTACAGACTGAATTTCGTCTGGTACGGCAAAAAAGACGAATAGCTGATTCACGAGTACTACCTCATCCCATCATAGAGAAAGAAGGAAGGGGAGAGATATTTAGAAAGGGGGCGACGTAAACTCGACGGTAGAGAGAAGCTCGTACACTAACGCGCATCGCCGTTGCGCATCGTCATAATATGTGAGAATTTTAAACTTTGACCCACAGTGAAAGCTTGGATTAACAATAGTAGTGCCTACCTGGATATATCACTCTAGCTTTCCGCGTGCATTTCCTAAGTGTTTGTTACGGGTTCTGCCTTGTAAAAGGCTTCGTGTTACGGGAATTTCGGAAATTCTCCGTTAACTTCGCCAAAGCGGCGCTGCTGTCGCAAAAGTTATTTACTTGTCAGGATTTTTCCAAGTCATAACCAGCTGTGGTTCTGCCACTTGCTTATAGGTAGTGAGTTTTTAATGAAAATGGTTTACCACCAAAAGTGCTGCTATAAAAATAGCAATAGCAACACTAGATATCTACTAGTCAAGAAATGTAAATTATGCCATATAAAATTATAACTTACTTTACTATATTAAATTTTTACCGATTCTACCGAACTATGTCGTAGTTGCGCACAACGATGCGCGTTATTGTACAAGATTCCGTCGGTAACCATGGTAGCCATATAACGCGAAGAGCCACTTCGTGAAAAGGGGAAATACATTGAATGCGCCTTCACCATCTCTCCCCTTCCTTCTTTCTCTATGATCCCATTTCGAATGGATTCCATACAAAAATGCCCTAAGGGCGTATCATTGTTTGGATTTTGTCTACCGAATAACGCAAGTGGACTGCATTAATTTTAAAATTTATCTGTACGAACTACTTGTAGTATTATCGTAGCATTTTAGTAATCCCCTTAGCAAATATTCAACTTCCCCCAAAGGCCGATCAGTACTTTACGGCCAACTGATTCAGTGGGATTATCCACGGCTCCATTTAATATCCGTTCACATCCTGTTAAGTATCAATCTGGCATACCTAAACCACGGCCAACTTTGATCACGCGCTGTTCGTGCTACAGCGGCCAACACATTCGTCGAAATTCCGCGAGCAAGGATTTTCCCAGTAGCGGCGCTAAGGTTTTTTCACAGGTGGGCTAATTATTTTGTGGCCCCTAAGAATTTTGTGGCCCTAACAACGATGGAGTGTAGCTACACTCCATTTTACAAATTTAGTGACCCCTTATAATTTTTCCAGGAAGCGAGAAGAGCAAGGTCGTTTTCTTGGTGCGGCTCTCGTCGCGTTTACTGGACCCCCTATGACCTTGTATCCGACCTGGAGGGGACACGTGCATGCCCGGGGTATTTCCCTAAATTCCCTTTCTTTTCTTTTCTTTCTAATGTCCATTCAAATTTCTCTCAATTTCCGCTCCCTTCCTAACAAATCTATCTGTTTATGGTCTACTATCTTATTGAGTAAACAAATTGATTTTTTTCCAGAAAAAAATTTCTTGGCATTAAAACAAATTTCTAGAGATAAAGAAAATTCATAAATTTCAAATATGTGGCCTCTTAAATATAAATATGTGGCCCTTTTAATATAAATATGTGGCCCTTCTCAGAAATGCAGGGGGGCTAAATCCCACTTCAGCCCACCCTTAGCGCCGCTACTGGATTTTCCCCCTATAAACTAGTATAACGTGTAGGAGTTCAGCGCCACGCTCGGTTTTTATATTGTCTTCAATGTAAAAACTATTCTAAAAATAATAATCCGCTAGGGGCGCTGACGTCATACACATCTTTTGCTCATAGGTTAACACAGAAACGTCAACGAATGAGATGGCCGCTGTAGCGCGAGAGATCAAAGTTGGCCGTGCCTTAACAGTTTAAAGAGCAGCGTTTCGCGTTATTGTCTATACTAGGGTGAAGCAGAACCTGCGATGCGAGGTCCGGGGAATGTATAGATGAAACTACGCAATTATTTCTATAATAACCATTATTTACAAATTAATACAGGGTTTCTGACTTTTTCCTGTTTTCCCTAACTTTTTTTATGCCAAATTTTTTCATTTTAGAACTTTATATAATAATTTTATCTAATTGTAATATGTTTAATTCAGCTTTTAGTTTAGGGTAGGTGACTTCAGGTTAGAGTTTTAATTCTTAAAATTCCTTATTATTTCCCGGACCTGTGACAATCCTGTAATACGCTGTAGAAAAAGCGCAGTAGATGGCGCCACAATTAGAGGTGTGCAAATACCATTTTTTGGGGATCGAATCGAATATAATTTTTTTTTCAAGGCCCGTCAAATACCAAATCGAATATTTATAACGTCAAATAATTTGGTCGAATATTTTTAGAGCAAAATTTTAAGCCAGTTAACTGATCAAATACCAAATAGTATTTCGAATACCCAATAATTCTACGTATTTGGTTTTGAAATAGCCAAGTCGTTTGTCAAAAAATAAAAAATTAATTGAAATCACTGTTCATTTTACTTGCAATAGTTTAAATACTAAACCAAATGTATTATTTATATTTTATTTTATTTAATAAACTTAAATTATAAAACTCAACTTTTTCAAAGAAAACCTTTACAAACAAAATTTAAAATACACATTTTAAAAGTTTAACTACCCCAGGTCCAAGCATTACACTGTATCTCTAACCTAGAGATACAGCTAGTGTCCATGGTCCAAGTCACCTAGCGACTTTTATTCTACTAACTACAATTAAAATCAAAGGATCTGCTATTTTTTTCATGCTTTGCAAACACTTTATTAACATTTCGAGTTTTTAAAAATATGTAATAGTTTGCAAACTCTTTGAAAATACAAAATACTTTTTTCCTATCTTTTCAAATATTCGACTATTTGATCAAGAAAATCGAATATTCGCGAACTTTCCCAAGTGCTATTCGATTTGGTATTCGATCGAATTATTTGGTCTAATCAAATATTTTGCACACCCCTAGCCCACAATAAATACTGAAGTGCCACATTCCTCATTTATTTTACAGGCGTAGCTAAGAAATGGCTAGTAAATCGTCCCGCTCAAGAAACAACACCCAGGTCTCGCGAGAGAGCTCTACTAGCGACCAGCCCTTCAAGGTCAAATACAATTTAAGAAATCAGCAGCGAGGTCACTCGAGCGACAGGCCCTTGAAATGCTCTCCGAGCGACCATGTCCTCAAGCTTAGAAGCAATTTAAGGAAA
Organism: Leiobunum rupestre; assembly: GCF_980474605.1. NCBI lineage: Eukaryota > Metazoa > Arthropoda > Arachnida > Opiliones > Sclerosomatidae > Leiobunum > Leiobunum rupestre. The sequence continues at coordinate 49,698,491 of NC_143385.1, read as the reverse complement.
CACCATCGAGTTCACGCGAGTGAAGGACCCTTGAAATGCTCTACTTGCGATAAAGCCTTCAAGTTCAAAAGCCTTTTAGAGAAACACCAGCGTGTTCACTCCGAAAAAAGGCCCTTCAAATGCTCTACGTGCGACAAGGCGTTCAAGGGCCAAAACAATTTAAAGAACCACCAGCGTGTTCACTCCGGAAAAAGGCCCTTCAAATGCTCTACGTGCGACAAGGCGTTCAAGGGCCAAAGCAATTTACAGAAACACCAGCGTGTTCACTCGAGTGAAAGGTCATTCAAATGCCCTACGTGCGACAAGGCGTTCAAGGGCCAAGACAATTTACAGGCCCACCAGCGAGTTCACTCGAGTGAAAGGTCATTCAAATGCTCTACGTGCGACAAGGCGTTCAAGGGCCAAAATAATTTACAGGCCCACCAGCTAGTTCACTCGAGTGAAAGGTCATTCAAATGCCCTACGTGCGACAAGGCGTTCAAGGGCCAAAACAATTTACAGAAACACCAGCGTGTTCACTCGGGAAAAAGGCCCTTCAAATGCTCGGCGTGCGATAAATCTTTCAAGACCAAAATCGGCTTGGATGTGCACGAGCGGGGCACTCATCAAGGTGAGAAGGTGTACCAGTGCGCCATGTGCGACCAGGCCTTCTGCCAGAGAGAACAGTTGACGATGCACAGGAAAGTCCAAAAATGTCACATCGTCAAAGATTTTAAATGCGAAATCTGCGGCTATGCCTTTCGGTTCGAGTTCGGATTGAAGAACCATTTTGAACGTTATCACGCGAATGACGGTAGAATATTAAGACGGCCAGACAGTTGAGGAGTAATTAAGAAAGAAGTAATGGACACATTAAGCGATGTGGATTAACGAAATGTCCTTAAATTTAAAAATGAACGAAATGGCACGATCAATCGTTGTACGTTGAAATAATAAAGTTGAAAATTAATGCTTATACGCGCTTGTGAACTGACATCAGAACCATCTGCCGGTGCAGGGTGGAAGTTATAGAGTAGTATCAGTTCTACATCACGCAACGTCACTCATGCTTTTTCCTATATAGAGAAAAAAACGCGCCTAAAATGGCGGCCATGGCCAAAGCTACGAGGTGATACTAGTCTATTCTTGGTTAGTTTCCTTCTGTAGAAAAACCACGGTTTATATATTTACAAAGGTTAGACTACTTCGGCTCGGAGATGAACGCTTATGAGCTACTCCCGCGTTTAGAGAATTGGAAAATATCTACTTCGCGCCTACAGCGCCGGCTTGTGTAAAGTGTCTAAACTACAATCAACTATTGTTAAAAAAATATTAATATTTAAAAATGGAGCGCCACCTATATTTTAAATTTAAATGTATCGTAGATAAGTAATAAATTTGAAATACATATTATCAAATTATAAATACGGAAGCCCATTAGTGTATGTATTAGGGACATTTGTTCGGCACTTATATATAAAGATATAAAAATTAAAACTACCACTATTGTATAATAAAAATAAGTTTTATTGGATAAAACGACGACTAGTTTCGGAATCCCGTTCGGGTGCATCATCAGGTCTGAATTTTGGCGTTGTCTTTACATGCTTATATAACCTTGCTGTCAGTTTTCTAGGTGAATACAAAAAAGGAGGGGGGGGGGGTTTCAATATTAACAATTTATAGTATGCAATTTTTAATCCAGAATTGTACATTTAAGTTTTTTGGACTAGTGATTCTCTAATATCTATCTTAAAAGGATTGTCTAGTTCAGCGGTTCCCAAATTTATTTTGCTATGGAACCCTAAATTATCCACATAATTCTGGTGGAACCCCAACTAATTTTTTTACTTATCTTACAAGTCTCTTGACACAAACAAAGATGGCCGCGCTGCGAATTCTCGGCACCCCTGTGATCCTTCCACGGAACCCTAGGGTTCCGCGGAACACCTTTTGGGAACCGCTGGTCTAGTTTACAAATTATTTTGGTGTTTTCAAACAGAGGGTAGTGTTCGGTTTCGGTTTTGTGTTCAGCTAGGCCTGCTTTATAAGATCTTTTGTTTCTGACGCCACCAATATTTTCGTTCAGTCTTTTTTTGAGGTTTCTTTTTGTTTGTCCGATATAAATTTTCTCACAGCTACATGTAATCTCATAGATACCAAAATTATCTAATTTTTTAATGGGGTCTTTTAATGGGGGGATGATTAAAATTTATAATAAATTAATTAGTACTGTTTATATGCATTAGAGGCGTACCAGTAGCATAGTAGAAAACAGGGTTGCCTGTCAGAAGAACTTAAGAGGCTCAAAACGCTAGCACGTATGAAGGTACAAGTAGTCTAACCTGTGTAAATATATAAACCGTGGAAAAACCCACGATTTTTGTTTGCGACATTTCGCGTAGCAGACGAAACCCATAAAATTAAAGAGAGTACACAGGGCCGTAGCTAGAGAAAATGGCGCCAGGGGCGAGCTGCAATTTTGGCGCCCCCTAATATAATAATATGGACCAATTTTGGCGTCCTTATACCCTGTCGCGCGCACGGCGCCCGGGGCGGCCGCCCCAGCCACCCAGCCCTAGCTACGGCCCTGAGAGTACATTTTGACCGTTAGATGCCTCTGATGTAAAAATAAATTCTAAACCTTTGATCGTTTTCAAGCGGAAATAAAAAATAGTAATTTGAAATAACCATTTTATAATATGTTTTTCTGTAAATATGTTCTGTCACGGCCAACTTCGAACGCGCGTACCGCGATTTAGCGGCCCAGTCAATCGCCTCGCATCTAATGTTGTACTGCGTGTGTGAATAATCCCGCTAGGGGCGCTACGTACGACCAAATACCTACTATCTCCAAACTCATGGAATACAAGCGCAATCGCGGTAAAATGTTCACCTACATTTGGTTTAATTACATGTTTCTTAAATTTATTTTAAAAAACATTAAATTTTGGTCGTAGCGGGCCCCTGGCGGGGAAATGTATACTCGTTAAATTCAGGCGATTGAAAAGGCCGCTAAAGCACGGTACGCGGTTCGAATTTGACCGTAGTTCTGTCATAAGTACTAGCAGGAAACTATAGAGATATACACTTGGAATGTCTAAGGTTCCATTGGGACGGTGATACGAAAGCGCGTCGAGAAAAAGGCGGGGCTTAACTACGTCATGTGTAAGACATAACACGACATTTCAAATTCATTGGCTGGAGGTTTGTCGCGAAAAGAAAGCGTCGTCATGGTAACAAATATGCGATCTTCCCGCGCAAAATAGGCTTATAAAACAATGGATTTAAAAACCTCAATTTGTTACCGTACTTAATATTTTGTAGTAATTATAATGTTCTTCGTGAAAGTATAGTGATACCTAATTTCAGGTATTTGTATGGTTATAAAAGAGATAATCAGGTTAGCTAATGTTATAATAACCATGACTAGGCTTAATGACGTTTTTCGTTGAATGAGGGTAGCGAGGTGCGAGAGTTTTTCTCGTGAGTTTTCCCGCTTTAAGACACGCCCATTTAAATAAAAATATTAAAAAGACCTAATAAGCCTTTCTATAAAGTCATTACGCTTGCCGAACTTGTTTTAATGTATCACATTCGTCACGAGATACGTAGGAGTTCAGTTCAGTTTTGAAGGTTAGATCTTTATAAAAAGAGCTACTCGTCGAATTTTAATTGGCTATTATAGTTAGTACGTTACTTCTACGTCACGAGTGACGCGCCCGATACATCTAAACAAGAAGGCCAATGGTACTTCATAGAAAGGCCTATTACACTACGTTCACGACTAGTTTTACTGTGTTATTGAAGTGGTTTTTAACTACTCGATCTATTAAGCTATACACAGGAGTCTTATTTATTGATACATCATTATTTTGCCAAAGTAGTCTTTTAATTATTACTTTCAAAGGCCTTTCAATTTTTAATAGGCCTCGGCTGCTTCGTAAAGAAAAGGCTGACGTCAGAGGTATCTCGGGCAGAACCAAAGACTAGTAATAACCGCGAATAGTCCTTAGCCACTTAATGATTGAAGTTGCTATTGCCGAAGCAGACTATCAATAAAATATACCGTTGGGACATTAGAAAGCGTTTAAATTTAATATTTAAATCTCAAATACTTTTGTTTCAAAACAAACAAATAAAAAGTATTAACAAAAGTGTTTTATACATAAATTTAAAAAATATATTTTGAAAGTAATTAAACTCTAATTAAAAATAATGAAGTAATTACTTAACGGTATATCGATGAATATAAATAATAAATTAGACGAGGTCAAAGTCACGGTTTAAAAATCAGTAAATTAAAATAATTGATTAATTAAAATTAAATCATATGAAATATAAGTAAATAAATCTAAATATTGTCGGCGTTTCGATATTTTTAAAGGGCAAGTGCCCGGTACAGGGGGGGGGGGGGGGTTGTATACTGGTCAAACATCACCGCTTTCGTGGAGAAGTGGGAGGAGCAATTCAAGATAAGAAAGTACATTTACTCGGTTTGGGGGTCAGTTAATGGAAACCTGTCGCCATTTATCTGTCGTCTGGCGGATGGAAATTACTAGTAAGTAAATAGTCTGGAGCGGTAGTTTTGAGCACCCAACATTTTGCCCTGTGTCCGTCCACTTCAACAGAGCGCGCAGCTGCTGAAGACACTGAAAACGTCTTGGCGTGCAGGGTCGGCTATGCGGAACAGCAGTTGTCTCCAGAGGATTGATAGGGTCCTAGTTTTAAAAAGAAGTGCTCGTGTTTGAAGCATCGACGGTGGAGAGGAACTTATCCAATAGAAGGTCTGCCACTGCTACCTACTGTTCCCACCCGGTTCTAATTCAAAAACTACCCAAAACAAGTGGGCCAAGCCGTGCCCCGAATGATAGTTTCACACGAGCTTATAATATCCGTAAATAACAATAAATGAGTCCGTCCCATATCTGTCGCACGTTCAAAATTTTCTGAAAGTTATATCTAGAATAGCCCCGAGTTTCTAAAAATAAGAGTGCCAAAATAGGACTTTCTAAAAATTAACTTGGCCTTCTTATTTACGTTTTTTCTCTCACTTCTACAATGCTTCCCCAGCTCTCCCACTAAAGAGATCGAATGAATTCGTCCATAGGTTTGACTGCACAATTTCAAGAACAAGTTGGGCAGTCGTAACGAATTTATGGTTGTTTTTATTTAATATTCACTGAAACACTTTTATACCAATAAATGAGTCGATACGCGAGATTTCCAGACAATCTAGTTCGAAGGGCAGCTCACTCCAATGGTTATTAGGAAACCCTCTTATGATTAAATCTTGATTAGATTAGATTCAAATTATATCTGTAGCTTTGGCTGTACAAAGATTAAAAATGATAAAATCATGATAAATGTTTTATTCAAGATTATTAGTACATCCTGTAACAAAGTTATCTGCCCCTCGATCTAGTCGCCATGCAAAACGCTTGAGTAAGAGTTACCAGGTATAAGTGACGTCCAAACGGAAATTAAACTAGCCCAAAACAACCTACTGACAAAAATGTTTTTTCGAAAAATAGCCCATATTTTGTCCCATTCTATATCACAATTTAACGAAATATTGTGGAAATTGTATTCGCGACCGAAAACTATCGCAACGTCCCTTTGGTTCGCCATTGAAACCTAGATAGATAGCGGCTAAAGCAGACGCTATTAGTTTTTCCTAATCTTTATTGGTAATTTTGACATAATAAATAATGCGGCTATTTCCAAATGTCTTACAGCGAGCGGCGTCAACGGCCTGGACGCCGTTTTAGTCTGCATGCGGCTATTCTCGAACGCGTTACTGCGAACGGCGGCAAGCCCATAATAATTGGCCTCGCCACCTACCCCATCTAGCGTAGTTAAATGACACTATATTTTTATAGTGCAGATGCTCTCTGTAATAATTAGCCCTGCCACCTAAATTCTGGGTAGTTGTCCATAAATCAAGAAACCGATTATTCAGTGCAGTTGTCAATTAATCAAGAAACCGATTTTGCAGTGCAGTTGTCAAACAATCAAGAAACCGATTTTTTAGTGCAGTTGTCAAAAAATCAAGAAACCGATTATTCAGGACAGTTTTTAATAAATCAAGAAACCAATTATTCAGTTCAGTAACTTATTTAACAACAAACCGATAATTCAGGGCAGTTTTCAATAAATCAAGAAACCAATTATTCAGTTCAGTAACTTATTTAACAACAAACCGATAATTCAGGGCAGTTTTCAATAAATCAAGAAACCGATTATTCAGTTCAGTAACTTATATAACAACAAACTGATTATTAAGGACATTTGTTACGTATAATATCTTGTTTTATATATAGGATTTTTGAACTCCAACTGGAGACTTATTTTAAAATGTTTTAAATGAATGGAGCTCTGTTATCTGTAAATTCCGATTTCAAAACCAGTTTTATGCACTGAGTTGCTAATTTTGAGATTTAAAAGCTGACTTTACACCTAATTTCAGGATTTTCGGATTTTCGTTAACTTAATAAGGCAAAATTTATGTTCTACAGCAAGTGGGAAATTTGATGCATACGAAGTTGCAATGGGAAGAATTAGTTAAACTTTAGACCAAAAAAATATGGACGGTATTTTCAATAGGGAGCTTAGAGCAACGGCTGGCGCGCTGCGGTTGCAACTTTTGGCAGCTTATCTACTCAAACAAACTAAACGTGATAAATCTTCAAGAGCTCAGAGATGATTAATTAATTAAAGTTTATTATAATTAAAGTTTTTGAAAACGGGAAGTTCCAGTTTAAAATGAAGTTTTTACGTATTCTTAAGTTTTCCTTAGTCAAGAAAGTGAGATGATTAGCAAACATTTCTTTAGACAAAATCACCTTCAACAAAAACCTCTTGTGCCCATAAACTTTATATAGCGCATTTATAGCTTGGAAATTTATACATGACTATCGAGAGCGGGCACGGGCCCTGGTAAAACAGTAAATCATGGCCTTTGACCTAGGAGCGACAAACACAAGGAGAACGCAGCTAGCCTTTAAACACGCTAATGCCGTGTTGCGTACAAATTAAATTGGACGAGCCTTTACGCAGCACGTTTTACGGGCGGGGGGGGGGGGAGAAAATTTCCGAATTTTCCCCTTCCGACGGCAACAGGCGCTAAAGCGTCTAACCAATGAAAATTGTACGCTAGAAAATCCACGACTTTTGACGGGTTGCGTTCTCCTTGTGTGCCAGGGTTTGTTACTCCTAACTTTGACAGACTATATTTCAGATAACAATACGATTTCGTGGAGAAACTTTCTAAAAGGATAAATCGCTTTTTCAAAAGTGGGGCCCCAGGCTGCTCGGGCCCCCCTCTCTCGTCGGGCCTGGTTTTATAATATAGCTTTCAATTTTAGAGATTAATTTTAGAGAGCGTTTTTCCTCGATATACCTATATTAGCTCCGAAGCGCGTCTCATGAATTCCGAATACGGCATGAAGCGAACTGTCTTCTCTATTCGCCATGGAAGTCGTACAAGTTTCAATTGATTGGAGGCCCTTCGCCATCACAGAGAGGTCAAATATAATACGTCTGGACAATACGTCGAGTGCAGTAGGCCTTTACGAGGCCAGGATTCTTTCTTCGGACGTTTCATGATTATTGATACTCTCAAAGGCCCAAGGACATCCGCTGATAATGCAATTTAGGAAAAGCTATTGTTGTTGCCCACGAAGTCGTTGTTATGAGCGATTGAGCTTGGATAATAAAGCTAGATCACGTAGACGCACTTCACTGGAAATAACTGTTACCCGCGACCCTTAAGGTAGGGATTTTGCGGTTGTTCGAAAATTACGGAACGCAAAAACTCAACTTTTTATATACCCTCAAGGAAGAATAACAATTGCAGAGCCCTCCAGTCCTTAATTTCTTAATTATCCCCTTAATTAAATTAGCCACATAAACCTTAAAGCAAGTGTCGGCTCGACATGAAGTAGCTTTTTTATCAACAGATGTCACTTGCGTCGAAATCAAAACAATATACTTAAAGGGAATATAACCTCAGGTATTTGGTGTGGAACACCAACATTGCCTTGGCTTTAGAAATGTTTGGCGCCACTGTACGGGAAATTTGAAAAATTGTAGGGGTCTTCCATAAAGATTGCTTTGCGGGTTATATTCCCTTTAAGCTACATTTTGAACCAATAAGCCGGACATAAAAGTAACCCCCCGCGTTGATTGGCCCGTTTGTAAATTTGACGATAACTTAAATTATAGTAATATTTTATATGGGATTTATAATTTATTCTTCGGGGACCCTGCGGGCGAGTTAACTAAGTTATCGTTGGAGGCCCCTTCTTATCATAAGGGACCATTAATTTTGTGTGGGAGGGGGGGATTACTCTTTGGGGGGAAAGTGCTGGCCCGTTAACTAAGTCCTCGTTTTGGGGCCCCTTCTTATCGGGGGGGGGGGGCATTTCTTTTGGGGGCCCTTTATTCTTCGGGGACTATGCTAACCCGTTAACTAAGTAATGGATTTGGGGGCCCTTTATTCTTTGGGGACCCTGCTGGCCCGTTAACTAAGTCTTCGTTTTGGGGACCCTTCTTATCGGGGGGGGGGGCATTTCTTTTGGGGGCTCTTTATTCTTCGGGGACCCGGCTGGCAAGTTAGCTAAGTTCTCGTTTTGGGGCCCCTTCTTATCTTGGTGACCATTTCTTTTGGGGGGCCCTTTATTTTCGGCACAAGCTTCAACGTGAAAAAGAACATGGCGACACTGTTTAATATTAATAATAATAAGCAAAGACTAACGATTCGTTTGAATACTTTGGACTTTTCCTATGCAAATTAACACTTTAATTTAGTTTTGTGTAGCTCGAGGGCAGCGGCGTAGCAACCAGGGGGGACAAGGGGACAATGTCCCCTCCTAAATTTCCTACTAGGGGACCACACCTGTGTTTGTCCCCCTGAAATATTGTGAATTTTTTTTACAACCATTATGAAAATGATAAATTTGTCGTTTAAAACTTTTAACAAAAAAAAACTTTTGATTTTTGTTCAAATTGAAGTAAAATTTCCAAATATTTGTTTACTTTTAAAATATCACGTATTGTGGGGCGCCTAGCTCGCTTCGCTTGCAATGTACGCATATGCAATGTTTGAGATCTTTGTTGCTACAAAAATAGCGCCGCTACAAAAACCGGCAGACGACTAACGACATCTGCTGGGCAGTTCGTGAAGTTCCGTGGCTGTTTATTAATGATTTACGCGGAGCACGTTGCTCGTTTCGGGCAACATTGATTTCGAGAATAGTTTCTCCATTTCATTTCGTTTTCATAAACAGCGTCGTTTCGGAACCTCATTAAGTGGCACGCTAGGCTTCACATTCTTTACTTCGCCAATTCAAGGCTGGAATTGGATCCATTTCACAGCCAATTATGCATCTATCGATTAAATTCACATTTAAACTCCAAAGTATTATGGTTTTATACGAGCGTATTTAAATTTTATACCAACTTTTACGGGTATCATCTACGTTCAATTTAAATTTTCCACCCACTTTTACGGGTATCATCTACGTTCAAATTAAACCTTTACGATATAAACCTTTACGATTTAAACCTTTACGATATAAACCTTTACGATATAAACCTTTACGATATTAACCTATACGATATAAACCTTTACGATATAAACCTTTACGATATAAAACTTTACGATATAAACCTTTACAATATAAACCTTTATGATATAAACCTTTACAACATAAACCTTTACGATATAAACCCTTACGATTTAAACCTTTACGATATAAACCTTTACTTGCCGATAGGAGGCCGAGGGACACGTTGAACCAAGCGCCGCTCTAGAGGTCATCTGGAGGGGCGCCAAAACGACCAAAATTATTTTGTATAACAAATGTTAATCGTTTTTAACGTTCTTATTGACGAACTCATCTAGATTTCACTGGGAATGTAATCAGTAAATAATTATTAGTAGAACCGAACAATATGTAAGTGAGAAATGAATATTTATTCCTAATATATTTTACTAATGACACAACCCTTCCGTACCAGGGGCGGCGTTAGGGGTAGGCGAGGTAGGCTAAAGCCTACGTTTAATGAACTTAGGAGTCCACAAATTGACTTGAGGGAGCCCGAAGCCTCCTCAAGTCGATTTATGCATAAAACTTTTCAAAATTTAATTTTTAACTCAATATATATATATAGGGGGGGGGGGGGGCACAAAGGCTGCTCCTGTTCGCTACGCCACTGGTTAGCAATCTCTTAACATCACGCTCTATTGCCTAGAGTCACGCTCATATACCTAGTCTCTAACATCGAAACATCGTCATTTAATTAATTCATAATTAAAAAAATTAAAAAGTTACGGTTGAAACTGTAATAAATAATATAAAAGACAATCTACGTGATAAGGTTGTCGAGAACCAAAGAGCTTTTCTACCATATATCAAACGCCAGGGGGACCCGTGACATAAATCGTGACATTCGTTGGTTTCCCCTGAAGTCTCTAGAAAAATTAAAAGGCGGCTGTCAAAAAGCATTCGTAAGACACATTTCCTCAACTTTTCAACTTTCTTTGTCTATCAAATTGTGAAGGGGAAACCCTCTAAATGTGACTATTTATGTCAGTTTTGCATCAGTTTGGTTTTGGTAAAGTAGTTCTCTTTTAAAGCAACTGTCGGCTCTATCATTTCCACCTGTATTATGATAAGGCCCCTGTTATTAGAAAAAAGCGACTTTATTGGAGACCGTGGTGCCATCTATTTATGGAAATGGAAGCTAATATTTAAAATAGCGAAACACTAGTGAAGCAATTATAATTATTATAATTAGATAACTTATACTCTACGTACAAGGTTAGTGAACTTTAACCTAAATTATATATCCCATATAAAATAGATTGTTAAAAATTACTTTTATTTAAGTTTTCGTCAAATTTATAAACGAGCCAATCAATGCGAGGGGTACTTTTATGTCCCGCCTATTGGGTGAAAATGTAGCGTAAGCATCTTGTTTTGATTTCGACGCTAGCGACATCTGTTGAAAAAAGAGCTACTTCACGTCGAGCCGACACTTGCTTTAAGAGATAAAACAATCAAATGTATTCTCGAATTCGTTCAGATCAATTGAAAATTATTAGCTTATATAATAGTTAGTTCTAAACAAAAATGTAATCAGTCGAGACCTAGGTAAAAAATTTGTATTTAAACTACTTATCCTATCTGGTTGTGAGAGCTAACTCGACAATGAACCCAAAAATATATTTTAAGCAACATTCTAGCTGTCTATAAATGTTCAGTTATTCTTGTATACTTTCCATATGTTATGTACTTAAAATGTTCACGAAATGCTGGGTATTTCACAAGGCAAGGAGCCATTATGCAGTAACACAATTAAAAAAAAAGAAAAAAGCATTTGCTTTTAAGCTAAATGATTTTATAATTATGTCAAGTAAATTGGTATATAATTTTATATTTTTTCAAATATTTTTTCTGACCATCCAATATATCCTGAATAAACCCTAAAGCAATTTAATAACACACTGTACAACTGTTGTTGGGCAGAATAAACATGAATTGAATTGAATTGAATAGTATTATTATATTATAAAATCTGTTCAAAGAACATTTCCAATTTAGAACCTAGCTTGAGCATATTTTTTTTATTATTTAAAATACGCGTTTTAATTGACACTACAACCATCATTATCGATACTTGTAGGATCTTAATATATTCTGTGTTTATATTATTAAAACTAGTCGCAAACCGAGAAAATATTTTGACAACATGTTGGTCACACAAACGTTTTTGTCTGCCAAATTTTGAAAGATGGCTAGTTTTCTGACCAAGGCTTGGCTTAAAATATTTAAATCTAATAATTTTCTTACGCATCCTTTTGATTATTTAAAACTAAATGATAATATTAATACTAAATACCTTTATTAATATAAATGGACATATTTTGTAGTAGAAGAAGTATTATTTTAAGAATTACGAGTAATTTCGTTCTCTTATTAGAGAGCGAAATCTCGACAACTTTTCGTTTTGCGCTACATTTTCACCCAATAGGCGGGACATAAAAGTACCCCTCGCATTGATTGGCTCGTTTGCAAAGCTAGCCAATAATTTAGACCTTTACTTTGCGAATTTGCTAAATACAATAGCCTTAGTAGATAATTCAAAATAACGGTAAAAAAAAGCCGCCGATCAGTTAAGGAAAATATTTCGTCGGCGCAAACGTCCGCCAGGCAAAACAAAAAGATAACAGTGTTGTCAGATTCAGATTATTTGGCGAACTTCCGTTTTCCCGCCAAAATGTAAAGGAAGTAAATAATTTTTTTGCGGCGAAGTATCGACTAGGACTATTTTTAAAATACGTTTTATTAAAACGGAAAATGTTCAGTGTTACAACTGTTCGGAGTTACCGGTTCTAACCGGATAATCAGCTAGGCTAATAGCAGAAATACATGAACCGAAATTATCAGCGACCTATCCCGCTTATACTAAAGGCGTTTTCCCCGTCTCCCCCTCTCTTTACTCGGTTGTAGTCCCCCCCTCCGCGGAATGCAATCCTCTACGGGTCCGTGGTACAGATTTGAATACTCACCCTGGTGGCCGCCGTGAGAAACTTTAAAAAAACACGGACTAAAAAAATACTTAAAAAGTACCTTTTTCAGTCAGTGTAAAGAATTACAGCTACCATTATATCAGATATCAATTTAGTTCAAAAAAACCTGCTTTCTTGACGCAACAAACGGGCGGTTAAGGTTTTTTAAATATCCTATCAATTTATCACGTATTCTTAAGTTTTCTTCCATTATTTAAAAAGTTAAACTACTTTCCGACTGCATACTAAATGATACTACAACTTCACAATCTATCAACTAGTAAGCCTAGGTTCGCAGACTATAATACGTTCGATAATTTGACCTTCGTTCAACTGGAACTATTTCATTTTTCACTCACTAGATGGCATAATACTCTACCCGGCATGCACTCAAAAATATACCTTGGCCGCGGGTGGGTTGAAATATTTGAATGCTTCCTTGTCACCCTCCCCTAGCGCTGTGGGAAAACGCCTCAGAATAAAAAAGCAGTCGCTGATAATTTCGGTTCATGTATTTCTGCTAATAGAAAAGGCACCACCTTAAGTCGAAGTCATCTAAGGATTTTTAATACCTTTAAATCAGGTAGCTGCGTTACAGTGCGTAGGAGGGTGGTGGAAAGCCCCTCATGATACGCGATCAGGAAACCATACCTCTACTTGGAATGCTTATCGCAGGCAGAGTTTCGTCTCGATGTGGCTGACGGTTTTTTGGACGTCACCATGTTAACTTAACAAACAACAACGTGAGAGGGGAGCGCGCGCAGAGGGGATTTTGTTTTCTCTCGTAGGCGGGGCCAAAGCCGTCAGAGTGATCTTACTATACGCGATACGGCAGCAGCCCTGGATTAACCATTAGGCAAAAAAAGCAATTGCTTAAGGCATCAAGAAATATAGAAATTAGGGGCACCATCGAAATTTTATTCATTAGGAAAGTATAAATATATAATATTTATAATAATATACTCCTTTGAAGAGTCTACTCAACTGACATCGGCAATTCGCCAAAACGATTACCTCCATAAATATATTGAATACCGCGGGCCTGGTGGCGGGAACAAAAAGGCTACATGAAATGTTTTGACTATACTAAATATACTAAAGTCACGTATTTTGGTAAAATTTTTATTTATTAAAACTCACAGTTCAGTAAATACATTTAACTCGGAAAACATTTTGAAATAATGGTAGTCGGGCATCATCTATTATACTTTAGTATAGTCAAAACATTTCGTGTTACCATTTTGTTATCGCCACCAGTTTGGCGGTATCCAATATATTTATAGAGGTACTGAGGTAGTCGTTTTGGCGAATTGCCGATGTCAGCTGTAGACGCTTCGCCTTATTTCAGTGGCGGATTTACCATAAAATTTAATTTAAAAAATATAAAAATTTATCCTACAAAATCTCATACACGTTAAAAAATTAAGTTACGGAGTAAAATATAAATAAAATATAAATGCATCTGTATTAGTATTATCCAAGATTCCAAATAAGAATTTTTTTCCTGAGTCCGGCGTCAACTAACTAATGAGGGGGGGGGGGGCACCAAAATTCTTAAAATTGCTTAGGGCAGATATTGGGGTTAATCCGGTCCTGTACGGCAGGATAAGTATTCCAAGTAAAGATATGGTCTCCTGACGCGAGCCAATAGCTCCCTACACTTACTATTACCGTTAACCTTAACAAGTTTTTATGGAATCAGCTAGGCTACTATTCGCTACTATTCAAGGCATCACCTAAGGCCCAAGTCGTCTAGCGACTTTTAATACCTTTAAATCAGGTGGCCGGGTTAAACTCGTTGGAGGGTGGTAGAAAGTCAATAGCTCCTTACCCTTACTATTAACGTTAAATGCGAAACATACGCAAATTTCAAACCATGAAGGGGAAGGCAGACTTGTACGTGACATAATATAAATGAAACTTAAATGGCCACTTTGGCGTAAAGAGCCGTCTATACGCCATGACCGTTTCACGAAAATGTAAACAAAAATATGATCCGCTTTCCACATCGACGCTGAGCTCGTTTTCAACGCCGACGGCTTTGCCAATAACTTGGGCAAGGTTGGACAATGTGCAAAAAAATATAACAAAACAAAAACTACATTGAGGACAGCCATTGGATCGTTAAGGCAAAGTACCTCTGTCTGAATGAAAAAACGACGTAACTCCCATATTTCTCAAATAAATAAGTTAATAGTTAATTAGTTAATCGATTCTTTTCTGTTCAAATTTTAAATGCTTTTGACAATGACCTCTAAATTTAAATACAAATATTAAATAAACAAATTTAAATTAATTAATTAAAGTGACGCATTGAAACTTAACTATTCTTAGGAACACGTTTAAACTGGTTAGCGATTCGCTTAATACCATAAAATAAATTAAATTTTATTTTATTTAATTCATTTAAGTAGTTACAGAATTTAAATCACTAAACGAAATTAATTCAGCATAACCGAGGTAATTATTGTTATATAAATATTATCATTTATTTTAAAATATGTTTTTGTGGAATTTTCGCGTAGTAAACACATTGGACTTTTATTATTCGCGGTGGAACCCGTGTAATAATTTATGGACCAGCGTAAATTGGCTGGCACTCTTGCGGGAAAGTTATATTTATCCGTGAAAGCCCAGAACTACAGCGATTGTTTTCTTCGAAGACCTATTGAATTTTGCATCGACAAAAAATGTTCTATAAGTAAATAGATAGGTTAAGCTCACACCAGAAACGTCCAGAACTTGTAATAGGTGCAGGCTGTACACACAAAGGTACTTCTACAAGTTCGTCCTACACGTTTTACGACGCTAGCTTAGTATCTCTGGGATCCTTTAGCTGCGACTCGAAAGTGCTAACCATTGAATTGGGAAAAGTACCGCTAGAAATACAGTTTCAATCTGCCTTCCGCGAAACAATTTTTTCCAAATTGAGAACTCTATCATTTGTCGGTGGCGCCATCCGTTGTTAGCGGCGGGAACTATATTCTATGCAAATGACTTTTTCCAATAATCCACCTTGAAAGTGATAGATGGCGCCACCGTATAATGATAGAGTGTGCGAAATTTCAGAATTTTTTCGCAAAACTCCGACTCCCAATCACGCCTATGTAATAGAATAATCTATAAAATACTACTTTTTGCTTATTTACTTTTGTGTATAGAGAGGTAGAAGGTTTGGCCCGATTTTTCATGAACCAGGGAGTCCCCATAAAGGATTATCTGGCAAACCTGCCAACCTAGTTGTCTGGATAAATTGTGGATTTTTGATGAAACTACTTCTCTTTCCACTATATCTCATTAATTTTCTCTAGACTTACTAAATTTTGAAATTGTACTATCTTTCCATGGGCTACCTTAGCTATATTTGGAAAATAGACCTTATGGGTGATGCTTCAGAAAATACCAATCAAATAGGAATCAGCATAAGCAAAATTTAAAAAAAAAGAATAAAAATGTTTGCAAGTCCTACTGAAGTAGCGCTATGTTGTCTTTGTGAAAGTGTTTGGCCTATTTTATTGAGGAATTTATACAAAGGTCTATTCTAGCGGTACTCTTCGCAATAGAACGTTCTATAAAATCGGTGTGGTGTGCTTTCCCCCTTTTGAGTTCGGAGGAGGTGAAGGTTTGGCCGGTTTTTCGTCTTAGAGGTGAAGGTTTGGCCGGATTTTCGTCTTAGAGAAAAATATTTATCTGGCAAACCCGTAAGAAATTGAGAGCAGTCGACTTTTAGGAGTAGCGTAGTTGCTAGCCTAGGATTCACTAATTTCCGGCTTTCCGCGCCGTTTTCCTTATTTTAAATGATTTTTGTAATAAATGTATGATGGCAAATAAGCAAATCCACGGGTTTAAAAAGAAACTTAGATCATGAAAATATCCTTAACCCCAAACATACTTCAACACCTAAGGTGCCTCCTACAACTCCTAAAGGGTACGTCTCTAAAATATTCATATAAAGACAAGATATAAGCCGAATTATCTTAAACCAAAGAATAACAAAAGTTGTTAGTCCTGCTGAACCAGCTCTATAGTCCGTATGAAAAGTTTGACCGGTTATGGACCAATTTTATAGAACGCTCTATTCAATGGTGCTATACTCCGCCACCCCACCAAACTCTATATAATAACTCTCTATCAATATATCATTTTACGCGTTTTACAAAATTCGTTTTTAGAAAGAGGGGTAAACTCGGCAGCCCAAAGGGTCGGTTTAACGATATTGACGCGACCGCTTTTTGGACATTTTGTGGATGACTGCTTTTTATTGAGACTGATAGTTGACGCCATGTTTTTTTAAATGCCATTTTCATTTTCAACGTAAAAACGAACTAAGGTAGTTAATAACAAAAATTGACAAGGCTCAATGTTTATCACGAGTAAATTAAAGTATTAGACGTTTGACGATAAATTACGTCAATTTAGCCGAGTGCTTTTAAAAGGATTTATTTTTTTTTAATTTCTGTGGGTGAGGTTTTTTACATATCTTTGGGTTTTACATAATTTTTGCCCTAAGATTCTGACAAGGCTGTCTCCTTCAAAACTCCAAATACCAATTTTCCGAAACGAATACAACCAAATCGAATATTGAAAAAATATAGTAGTTTGGGCGAATATTTTTTTGTTAACCGATCAAATACCAAATAAGATTTCGAATAACAAATAATTTGACGTATTTGGTTCGACAGTTTGATTTTACTTTGCTGTTCCAAAACCGGCTAAGGCTCAATTATCAAGTCAATAAGAAACCTAGAAGCTGACTGAGCAGCACCACACGATGCGGTTATTCGATCAGCTAACCAAACTATTTGAAAAACCAAATATTTCCTGCCTCCATTTCGAATATTCGAATATTTAATCGACAATAACGAATATTTACCATGTCTATTCGATTCGATCAATCGAATATTCGATTTGGTATTCGATTGAATTATTTGGTGTAACCAAATACCTTGCACAACCCTACTGAAAGTATGACGACTGCGGCATTTTACCTAACCTAAAGGCGCTAGTTGTATTATTGCCTCGTGAAAACAGTGCGTCAGCTATTAGGTCTCACCTGTTAATGTTGTCACTATGTCAAGTAACATACGCTTTTAAAAGATTCGGTTTTTCGAGACCTACCACAAAAATGTATAATTTAAACTTAGCCTTGTGTGATCAAGAAAAGCATTTTAGTTTATTATAATTATATTAATTTAAATAACCAACTAATTTTCCCTTTGGAGCGTTTATATGCTACTTTCAATTGCTTCCGAAATAATTGCACCACGAAATTTCTGAAAGATAATTATTAAACAAAAATGCACCAATTTAATTTTTGGGTCTAAAAAGCTAGAAAATAATCCTGTGGGGTCTAAAGTCTAGCAAATAATCCTGCGGGGTCTAAAGGCTATGAAATAATCCTGCGGGGTCTAAGGTCTAGTATATAATCCTGCGGAATCTAAAGTCTATGAAATATTCCTGCGGGGTCTAAAAAGATAGAAAATAATCCTGCGTTGTCTAAAAAGATGGAAAATAATCCTGCATGGTATAAAAATCTGAAAATTAATCGTGCATTGTCTAAAAATTGGAAAATATTCCTGCATTGTATAAAAAGCTTAAAATTAATCCTGCATTGTCTAAAACGCTGGAAAATAACCGTGCAGGGTCTAAAAAGCAGGAAAATAACCGTGCAGGGTCTAAAATATGGAAAAAATCCTGTAAGATCCAATCATCCAAAAGTGCATGGGTCATGTCGCACGCACTAACATTACTTAAATATTTTTAATCGGTTTCACCTGCGAATGTTTTAATTATCCACGTCGATCTGTTTCAAACAAATATTTTCCATTTTCATTGGCAAATCCGCTCACAGTGTTTCAAAGAGTCCAAAATTTGGCAAAAATTAATAAATGGTCCGTTACAAAAAATATTTACATTACAAAAATAATGGAGAGGTTTTAGCTGCGAAGTTAACTTCCCTGAAGGAGCACAGGGTTTTCGTTGAGGTCATTCGATAGGTCTAAGCGAATTTAGAACGTGGAAAACAATTCACAGTCATTAGCTATTTCAAACAATAGTTACAACTAGTTTAAGGGATGTAAGCACCCGATTTATTCCGAAATATGCATGTGGTGAACTATAATTTTTCCAACGTTTATTAGTAAACGTTACAATTAGTCCATTTAATAATTTTTTTAGTTTCCCTTCGCAACCTTTCAAAAAAGTTGGGTTTTAAAATTTGGAGAATATCATCGAAAAGGAAGGCTAAATCCAGGGTTGGCAAGTTTTAAACAAAATGTTTAAAACAAGTGTTTAAAACAAATATTTTAAACAAACACCAATTTGTTTTAAACGTTTTAAACTATCTGTTTTATACATGTTTTTTATAAGGTAAAGTTTCATTGTTTTTTTGTAATATTTTGGTTATTCAATACGAGGGAAAAGGTAGAAAAAACCATTCCAAGGCTCTAAGAAAGGTAAATTGTATTGATAACGGCTAGTTGGATTTTAAGATTATCTGAAAAGAGCGACTGAAAGGGCTCGATATGATTTCATAAATTTCCTACCAGTGCAAAAACCCTACGAACGCATTGAATTTTGTCTTTTTGTTTAAATAGAATGTATATAGCGGTCAATATATACATCTACTTGGGACCCTACCTATGCACGAGATAAGAAACACGGCCGGTCTGGACAGATCGGGTTAAAACCAACTAGGCAGCACTCCTAGATAAAAATTAAGGGATTCGGTCGATTTTTTTGAAATTTTATGAAGTGATGGAAGTTTTAAGATTATAGAGGTATCTAAGTTCTTATTTTTTATAACATTGTTTATTTGTGATAATTTATGACTGCAGACGTGCACATTTCAGTAAACCAAAACTAAAAACCATGTGTGGATAACTAGCTATTTTCCCTTTCTTAGTACTATGCGACCGAAAATTCCAGGATGATAGCTAAATTGAAAACTCTACTACAGGTTAGGTAGTATTTGCGTGGGGCATCGAAAACCCTTAGGCCGTCATGGCCCGTCAATGGTTGGTCAACAACGCTTAGCGAAATTCTTGGCTAGTTTAAATAAGCGTGTACTCTTTGGATCTTCGCCCTGTGAGTTTATTTATAATACCATAAGTGGCATAATTACCCTAAGTGTGCCAATAGGAGCCTTTCCCACAGAAAATCTTCAATTAGAGCTGGTTCTAAAAAGACCAAAGAAACGTAGGACTCGCAAATTTCGTCACTGGAAAACATGACGTCATTTACGTTAAACAAGGTATCATTGAAAAATTCATCTTATTGACACACTTAGGGTAATTAGGCCACTTATGATAATACGTTTAATGATACGTAATATTTCTTTAAATGAGTTTACTCGTGAGCCTGATTCATAAGTATAATGAATAGTTTAAAACGTGTTTTAAACATAGTTTTTTATTGATTATTATGTGTTTTTTATTGTTTGATTTAAAAACAGTTAAAAACAATGAATCTTGTTTAAAACAATAAAAAACATTGTTTTTGTTCTTTTTGAAAAAAACAAGGATTTTGCCAACCCTGAAATCCGCCATATTTGGATATAAATTGTATTAGCCGGCAATGAAAGGAATGTTTCATAAATTGGGTAAAACTAATTTACAGATGTAAATTAAAAGTAAATAAAGTTCTCTGAAAGAAAAACGTTTCAATATTTTTAAACTTTTATTATCTTTTTACTGAAAGACTTTTCTAATAAAAAACGGAGATATAATAACTTTATTTTATTTTATATTCTCAAATGTTATTAATTTATCCATGGATAGTAGATTTCAGAAGATCGGTAAAAAGCCTGGTTTTTAGCCCCCGTAAACCAATCACACTAAGGGAGTCGTCCAAGGTTATTTGAAAAAAACAAGTATCGCTAAGAGTGGACGATACTGTTCGAAAAAGAAAAAAGATAACACAAAGTACATTTTTACGCCAAAAGGTATTTTTTCACGTTTTTACAGATTATATATGACATACTAAATATCAGTTGATAGTTTTTATTGAATTAAAAAACCCAAATTAAAAATTACTAAAATATAAAGCGCAAAAAATTACGTAACAATATCAACCGCGTTAGATTCCCATTTTGAAATTTGAAGATCACGTGGTACAAACGACCTTGTAATACTCCCTCGGAGTCTCTCGAGCTGATTGATTCGCGGGGAGAATTAAAATGCACTGTGGAAGGCTATCGAAAACCTGTCCTCTTAATTTACAGTCCATGATTTATCCTTATCGATAAATATTGGTTTTTGTTCGAAAGTTTTTAAGCTATTATACACGACTTTTAACTGGTATCAGTATTTATCCGATAATTAAATCTTTTTTATGCACTTTAGCGATTAATGGTCCAAATTAGATTAAGTTAATATTGTTTCTAATAAAATTGTGTACAAATTAGTTTTATCAAGTGGTAACACTAATTTCCGCAACGGTAGGACTGTTCCGTTACAATTATTTCTAGCCACATTTTTGCTAAGAATTTAATAATTAATTTCTAAATTTTAAAACCCAACTTTCTACAAAGGTTGCGAAGGGAAACTTAAAAAATTATTAATTGGACTAACTGTAACGTTTACTAATAAAAGTTGAAAAATTTATAGTGATCTATACGCGTCTCTCGGAACAAATCACGTGGTAACACCCTCCAAAATGGTCTTTTCCACGTTTATTCCCATTTGACCGAAATCCCATTCGACCGAAATCCCATTCGACCGAATCCCATTCGACCGAAAGAATTTTAAAATGTAGCCCAATTGGCGGGGTGATTTGGTATTTTATTTATAAGGTATGTACTATCGAAGATCTATGTTTAGGTTAGGTTAGGTTAGGTTAGGTTAGGTTAGAGTTGGTTAAGTTTACTATTTCAGTTTTGGTTCAGTTACTTTTCTTGACTTGGTGAAGATAAAAATATAATTCATGCTCATTCCAAAAGCCAATTTATATAGCAGCGTTCGGTCGAATGGGACACATAAAAGCGTTCGGTCGAATGGGACACATACAAACCGCACGTTTCGGCGGAATTCGGTCGAATGGGACACCTCAAAAACCGCCTTCGGTCGAATGGGATTTCGGTCGAATGGGACTAAAGCCTTTTCCAACCCTTAAACTAGTTGTAACTATTGTTTGAAATAAGTAATAACACGGTCTAAATTTGCTACGATCTATCGAATGACACCAACGAAAACCCTGTGCTCTTTCAGGGAAGGTAACTTTCCATTATTTCCTTGTTATCAAATTATAAATATTATTTATAACGCCGCATTTTTTAATTTTGGCCAAAATTTGGGCTCTTTGAACCACTGTGCCGCTGAATTAGAAACTATCTAGAGTGAAGCAATATTTCCAGGCCAAGCAGTAGCGAGAACAAGCTATGTTTCAAATGTGGTTTTATTAGACTAAAACATTTTCGTTGGAATTCCGGATGTCCAATTAAGATCTATATAAAAGATAGTCTGTACAACACATTTAACGTACATATAATCAAATCAGTTACTAACACACGACACGACGTGCTTTCAACGTATCAATCGTCAAATATGTCTGCTGAAACTGCTGTCAGAAATGTTAAATTCGATTAACCACTATTACAGCTTAAAGCACGTGTCGGCTCGACGTGAGGTAATTTATTTTTCGACAGATGTCGCTAGCGTCGAAATCAAAACAAGATGCTTATTTTACATTTTGACCCAAAAATTCGTTGATTGGTACGTTTTTCAATGACGTAAATTTTAGTAATTTTTTATCATTAAGGTTAAAGCCCAAGAAGTAGAGTATAAGTTGAAGGGAATTTGGTGTACATAGCTTGCTATTTTGAAATTTAGCTTCCTTTGCCATTAATAGATGGCACCACGTTCTCCAGTAAAGTCGTTTTTTCGAAGAATGGGATAGGTTCATGGCCATCTCTAATAACAATGGCCTTATCATAGTACAGGTGGCAATGATGTTCTCGGTTGAAATGAATACATTCATGGTTTACAAGAAATAGCTTAACGTGATTATTCAACCTTATTTTACTAATTATTAACTTCTATAAAAAAAGAGTTTATCCTTAATGATAACTAAATATTATTAAACGTAATTTCGCACGAAGCGCGCAATGAAAAATATATACACGCCTCCTGACTCTTCAAATCGAAACGGGTCAACAAAATGGGGCTAAACGGATCGACGTTCAAATTATATCCTTTATTTTATTTAACCTTTACTAATAAAAAAGAAATCAAACAAAAACAACTCGGAGACCTTGCGAGTAATCCTGACAAATTTGCGACACTTTTCGACTTCCGTCGCTCAGGCGGATTGAAATATCATTTCGAAATTACGCCTTGTCAGTCACGCCTCATTAACGGAAATGTTTCGACAATTAACCCCGGCAAATAGACCGGAAGTGACGTCATAGACGTCATTTCCCGTTACAAAAGGGGCTTCTCTATAAATAATTGAAAGTTGTTTTGACTCATTTTAACGATCATTGTCAGTTAAATATTTTTATTTCGTACAAAGTTAAAAAAAATTTGGGTTTGATTTAGTGACGGAACTTTATCTTTTTTACGGTCCGAAAAAAATGGAAAAACTTTGTCCCTTCGCCACCTAGCGGAGTCCCGCCGCCAATCGGAAATACGTTAAAACCGAAAAATAGTTGACACAACAAGTTTGCGTGGTCTCAAATTCGAATTGGCTAATATATAGTTATTCGGATAACTGAAATTAAATTTAATATATTAAAAATTAATATTTAAAATTAATTAATTAATTAAGTATATTAAATATGGTATATTAAAAATTAATAAAGGAAATTAATTAGGTATATTAAAAATTAATAAAGGAAATTAATTAGGTATATTAAAAATTAATATAGGAAATTAATTAGTGAAATATATTAAATGTGATATATCAAAAAGTAATAAATGAAATTCATTAATAAAATATATTAATTTTGATACATAAAAATTAATATAGGATATTAATTAGTTAAATATATTAAATGTGATATACCAAAAAGTAATAAATGGAATAATTAATAAAATATATTAATTTTGATATATAAAAATTAATATATGAAATTATTTAATGAAAAAATATTATATTTCATAAATTAAAAATTAATAAATTAAATGATATTATATATATATATATATATATGTATATATATAATATGATATATTAAAATTAATATATGAAATGATGTGATTAAATATATATATATATATAATATGATATATTAAAATAATATATGAAATAAATAAATTCAATATTAAAAAAAAATATATGAAATAAATTAATTCAATATGAAAAATAATATAAGAAATAAATTAATTCAATATGAAAAATAATATATGAAATAAATTAATTCAATATGAAAAATAATATATCAAATAAACTAATTCAATATGAAAAATAATATATGAAATAAATTAATTCAATATGAAAAATAATTTATGAAATAAATTAATTCAATATGAAAAATAATATATGAAATAAATTAATTCAATATGAAAAATAATATATGAAATAAATTAGTTCAATATGAAAAATAATATATGAAATAAATTAATTCAATATTATTAATACATTACATGAAATGAATTAATTAAATATATAACATTTGATTTGTTAAAAATCATTATATGAAATTAATCCAAAATATTAAAATTTATTACATGAAATGAATTAATTAAATATATTGCATTAGATTTGTTAAAAATTAATATATTAAATTAATTAATTCAAAATATTAAATTTTATGCATTTAAAATTGATATATTATTGAAATTTATATATTGAAAATTAATATAATTAATTAATTAATTAAATAAATTTATTAAATTCAATGTATAAAATTAATATTTTAAATTTAATGTATAAAATTAATATTTTAAATTTAATGTTTAAAATAATACATTAAATTTAATGTATAAAAATAATATTAAATTTAATGTGTAAAATTAATATATTAAATATCATGATTAAAAATAATATAAAATTTAATGTATAAAAATTATATATATTAAATTGATTAATTACAGATATTTCATTTAATATATATTAAATTAATAAATTACAGATATTTCATTTAATATATATTAAAATAATAAATTACAGATATTTCATTTAATATATATTAAATTAATAAATTACAGATATTTCATTTAATATATTAAATTAATTAATTAATTACAGATATTTCATTTAATATATATTAAAATAATAAATTACAGATATTTCATTTAATATATATTAAAATAATAAATTACAGATATTTCATTTAATATATATTAAAATAATAAATTACAGATATTTCATTTAATATATATTAAATTAATAAATTACAGATATTTCATTTAATACATTAAATTAATTAATTAATTACAGATATTTCATTTAGTATATTAAATTAATTAATTAATTACAGATATTTCATTTAATATATTATATTAAATTAATTAATTAATTACATATATTTCATTTAATATATTAAATTAATTAATTACATTTATTTCATTTAGTATATTAAATTAATTAATTAATTACATATATTTCATTTAATATATTAAATTAATTAATTAATTACATATATTTCATTTAATATATTAAATTAATTAATTAATTACATATATTTAATTTAATTTATTAAATTAATTAATTAATTACATATATTTAATTTAATATATTAAATTAATTAATTAATTACATATATTTCATTTAATTTATTAAATTAATTAATTACATATATTTAATTTAATTTATTAAATTAATTAATTACATATATTTAATTTAATTTATTAAATTAATTAATTACATATATTTAATTTAATTTATTAAATTAATTAATTAATTACATATATTTCATTTCTAGGAAGCGAATTCCTATTTATAAATAAAATGTTTACGTGATCGCTGAATTGACAACAGCCCTGTCGCGACGTTGTTAACCCAAAACGAGATGGACAGCGCAATCATTTCCAGGTGACAATTACTAAATGAGGTAGTTTTTGCTTTTTATGGCTGTAAACTATCTCGACATTTGTTGACCTAATTACCTACTATACAAATATAGGTGTTTACTTTGTTTATCAGCGACAGGACCCTACGCAGCGATAAAGCTAATTCAAATTCCAAAATATTACTTTTATATACATATACCCTTCTGATTTATTGTATATCAGCTCATTTAAATGAACGATTTAAATCAAGTAATATTTAAAAAATAATGAATTTAAATCAAGTAATATTTAAAAAATAATGAATTTAAATAAAGTAATATTTAAAAAATAATGGATTTAAATTACCATAAATACGTTTATGTATTTAAAAAAATTTACAAAAATACATATCAATTCCAATTTAGAACGAAATAATTACCAGTAATAATTAAATTTAATTAAGATCAATATAAAATTTTTTTACTTTAAAAGTGATGCAAATTATCAATAAATATTCTTCTTAGGAAAAAAGGAATAAAATGTTTAAAAATCAGCTGAAATAAAAAAAACAATAAAATACAATAAAAAACCATAATAAATAATAATAAACAATAAAAAACAATAAAAACAATAATAAATAATAATAAACAATAAAAAACAATAAAAACTATAAAACACAATAAATAAACAATAAAAATTAATAAAAAAATCTGATTTAAATCAAACTGATCAATAGTTTTGAAATTTTAATAATTTAAAAAGTAATCAACAACACCGTCTTCAACTGCTGCCCTAAATGAGTGCATATTTAGTTTAATTGTTACTAAACCACTCCTGAGCAACGCACTTTCACGTAAATTGTCGTGAAAATTGCACGTGTGCATTGCGAAATTAAAAAAAATTATTATTTAATTTCAAAGAAATAAATTAATTTTTTAAAGGTATAGGCTTCTAAGAAACAAATACGACAACGCCACTGAGACGGGGAAGAACCTGGTTTATATCTCGAGATAAAACTTCAGGGTTAAAATTGAGAACGCGACAGTGTGTCCATCTGGAGAAGAGTAACACAAATTTATTTAATAAATTTTAGAGTGAGGGAGAGCTCTGCAAAAACCAATTGAAGGTAGCTTCTTTCCGAATTAGGTTTGATAAAAAAACCGCTCGGTTTCCATCCTCAAGGGGCCAAGGTACACGAGGACTCTTCGAATACAACCTGGAAAAAGCTCTTTCTTTGTATAGAAGATATAAATTCGTTCCAGATAAATATTTTATCCGCTTCTTCGACTTACATCTACATTTTATCAATGGGTAAGCGTGTCTCTTATTTCCAAAATACGGACTTATAAGAATAATGTTTACAGTAAGACTATTTCAGTTCAGTAGCGGCGCCAGCAATAGGCTGGGATAGGCCTGGGCCTACTTGAAATTTTGGTAGGGGCCTCCAAAAGTCGTCTTAAGGGGCCTCCAAAATTTAATATATGGGCCTCCAAATTATTTAATTAAAATAAATTCTGTAATTTGTTTGCGAAACCATTTATTAATTTATTAATTTTCCAATATTCAATGCGAGTGAATGGCTTAACGACACTGCTGTTTTTATTCCTTTCAAAGGGACGAGTCACTTTTCTTTGACAGTAGTTTATTTTTTAGTTTTAATTTTTGACGAGCGCTACTATATCCAAATTGTATCTTTAATTTTGTCTTTACAAATTAATGGTTCTTAAACTTACTTTACTTAGTGTACCTACGTACATTCATTTTCGTAAAGTTGTAAGTTCTTACGCGAAGTACCGAAGGAATGAAGGTGAATTGATAGACTGGAGTTCAGTGGTAGAAATAAGTAAATAACCACTCATTTGTTAAGTGTTATCGGTACACAAAAAAGGATCAACACACACTCAGTTTTTATTAATGTTTAAATTCATAATTAACTCTAATTTGTTCGTCGCGTACCCATTTTACCCAAGAATTTCACCACTTGCTTAAAAAAAATTAAATAATCCACGTGGACGGATTTGAAAAAATTGTGGTGGGGGGCCTCCATAATTTTGCTGGGGCCTCCAAATGGTTGGCCTACCTCCCCAACAATCCTGGCGCCGCTACTGTTTCAGTTTGGTTACTAATAATAACCAGCCAGGCAAATAGCCAAGGCACTACCATAGGCCATTAATTCGGGTGGCCGGGTTTTTGAATACAGCTACCTAAGATCATCGAACGGCATAGATTCAAAACGACAAGTCTGTCAAAAATTCAGCACTTCGCCCTCGCATACTTTGTAGTCGAAGTTCGTCTAATTTCGATTTTTCTTGGCAGTCCAGCGCCATCTTTGTTTATGTTGTCATATTATGAGAGGAATACGGCATTTTTTCATTGGTCTTCAGTGGCGGCGCCAGGAATTTTCACCAGGGTAGGCCAACCAAATAAATGGGCCCAATACCCGCCCCCCCCCCCTTTTTCAACGAAATGCTTGAATAAAAAATAACGATTAAAACCTTTTAATATACTTGGTTCCTGGAATAAATTTTACAATGAAAGACTCAGATATAACTTTTTCCATATACATTTTATCAATAATGTATTTATTTATATTTAGGAAGAATGATTACGTTGCGACAATCGCCGGGCACGTTGAACGCCTTTCCCCGTCTCGCGCGGGGGGGGGGGGGGGAAGACAAAACGTCACCGGCGTTTGATTTCCATGGCGTTAGGTGACGTAAATTTTAAGCAGCCAATGAAATACCGGGACTATTCGTTTTATTTTAAGCGGAGGAGCGTACTGGGGGGACCAACGGGTGGATTTTATATAAGGAATTAATGAGATTCGCCTATTGCCTCTTTTAGCGAATTTCATCTCTTGGGAGAATTTTGAGGCCCTTTCTAGATCAATTTATAGGATGATTTTGGGGCCCCCTTGAAATTGGAAGGTAGGCAGTGGCCTACCCCCTAGCGCCGCCACTGTTGGTCTTTGGTTTGAATCTTCTGATAGCC
This sequence comes from Leiobunum rupestre, assembly GCF_980474605.1. Classification (NCBI taxonomy): domain Eukaryota; kingdom Metazoa; phylum Arthropoda; class Arachnida; order Opiliones; family Sclerosomatidae; genus Leiobunum; species Leiobunum rupestre. The sequence goes on along the minus strand of NC_143385.1, from coordinate 49,670,015 downwards.
AGTTTTTTTTATCAGAAAAAAGCACGTTTTAGTTAAATACAGGACAAAGGAACACACTCTAATACTTGATGAAAGTCTTCAGTGTAGTATTTTCTAAATCGCATTTAACAACTTTTTTATCGTTACGTTCAAGCATTGATTCGATAAGTATTCGTTCTTATTTTTAGGTTGAAAAAAAAAAACTACGTTAAGTTGTCAAGAAGGAAATAAAATCCCCTATTCTTATCGACTTGACATAAAAAAATTATTTTTTTCTATTGTCGGGAGAATTACTTTGTGCAATTCCAACGCGATTGAATCGCACTCCGGTACCAGATTTCCTTCCCCCCTTCTGACGCCGAGGGACAAGCTACACCCGCGGCTCAACAAAGTCATTCTCATTTTATTTTGAATAGTTAAATACTATTGTTAAATTAATCATTAAAATTTGTATCGTTTTTAAGGATCTATATTTTAAACCTAAAGTCTTACAAATCAAAACAATTATATTTTTAAAAAGTTTCATAATTATAAAATATATTTGACTTGATTAGAACTACATAAATAAATATATTCTTTTAAAAATAACAATATTATTTACTTATTATTATATTATAATATGTTGTATTGCATGGCATGGCATGGCATGGCATGGTATCAGAAGTAAATGAACCGAAGTTATCGAAATAGCGCTCAGAATCGGAGGGCGTTTTCCTTATGAAAATTATGAGAAAATCGAGTCAAATAAAAGCTAATTTCCAATCCCGTCTTTTGACGCGATAAATTGCACTTGGGAATTATGGGTATAGCTATTTCTACGTATAAAAAATGGTTTCATAAAAACAAATTTTTTTTTCGGCCTAGGAACGTGCAAAATTTCAAATTCGAGGTCAAAATGTAACTTCATAAGGAAAACGCCTCCAACATGGGGAGTATAGCAGCATGATAACTTTGGTTCATTTACTTCTGATGGTATTACATTACATTAATAAAAAAAATTCTTAAATATGTGCTTCTTTTAGCCTATCTATCAACAGAATTAATTTTTAGATTACATCCGTCAATAATTAAATCACCGATTTAGTTCTGGATAACGGCGCGCAATGGCGCTGTAAGTAACGCGATTATTGACCCGGGGCAATGGAACATTTGATCCTTCGAAGAGCGAAACTCCGATCCTTTTAGCGAATGCTTTTGACAACGAGATATTATGTTCTAGGGTCGCCGATGATTTGGCTCAGAGCCCTTCAACGGCCATCTTTAAAAAATTTGCAAATGATAAGTGCCTCTCTCGGCAAATATCGGAAACATTGTGAGAGAGAGATAGACCTGTTTTGAAAGCTTATGTCATTTCCAGTCGCGATAAAAGCGGAATATTTGACATTTTGAAAGTGTTGAAAGCATTTGCGTAACCAGATACCATTCGCTTTGATATTTTGCGCGACTTTTTGTTTCCCTATGAAGGACGCGCGGACGTCTCAATTAGACACATTGAGAAATTACCTAATTTCTTAATTTTTTTTGAAAACTTAGAAAGTATTTTTTTAAAGTTCTAAATCTATTTAAAAGAATTCTCAAAAATACTTTTTTTTCCAAAGTTTTAAATTTATTTTAAAAATATCATTAATTTAACTTTCTTTTTTAAAGTTCTAAATTTATTCAAAATAGCTAAAACGGAACTTTTTTACGTTTTAAATTCATTTAAAAAATCCTAAAAATACTTTTTTGAAAGTTCTAAATTGATTTGAAAAACCTTAAAAAATACCGTTTTCCAAAGTTCGAAATTTATTTAAAAAATCATTAAATATACTTTTTTTTAAATTCTAAATTTATTTATAAAATCTTAAAATATGTATTTGAAAAATATCTGTAACTAATAACTATAGTTGTTTTTAAAATTTAAGAAGTATATTTAAAATGAAAACGGAAATTGCATCCTAAAAATCATCTTACGTTTATATTTTTAAAAATAAATATTGAAAAAAATATACGTTTCAAACGAAAATTAAAAATAAATGTCAATTTTAAAAATTGTTATTTCTAGTGTTGTTAATTTTCCGAAAAATAAAATGCGGAAACGTTTTCGCAAATCGGAAAAATAAAAAATTGAAACATAAATTACTTTTTAAGGGTTTTTAATGTTTTTAACTTTATATCGATATAAAATGTCTAATATCATAAACATACTACAAAAACATTAATATGTTACATTGTTAATCAGCTTAAAGCTAGTCTAGAGGTTAACTTTATCTTTTAGATTCGAAAAAATGAGGCGAAAATGCCGCTTTATTTAAATTTGCAAACAATATATTAGACTAATCATGGAATTGAATTGTTTTTAAATTTTTTTCGGAAAAATACGGAAAATTTTCCGGAAAAAAAGACCTCGGTCATTTTCCGACTTACAACACTAGTTATTTCTTAAAACGAAAATGTAAAAAATTATTCTTTTCACGGCATTGGAGAAACTCTATGGTATAAAGTGTATTTATTGGCAATAGCGAACGGCTCAGAGCAATCGAGAAATTAAGGATGAGCTGGGAAACGTATTCAGAGAACGGGTAACCTAGACGCGTAGACTAGCATAAAAAGCGTTCTATCGACTCGCTTACTAGAGCGTCCTTAACCCTCTATTAATTGTTAAACGAACAATTGTCGAAATATTACAGAAAACGAACAATTTTTCTTGAGGTAAAAAATGGTCAAATTTCAACATTATCATTTCATACTCTGAATAAATTATTTCTTTAAAATCAATATTTTTTCAATAGCATAAATAGGCTTTATTATTTTTAATATCTCATATGTATAACCATAAGTGTATAATATTATAACATAAGTGTTACTTCCTATTCTTAACACGCAAAGGTTTTTCTGAGAGCTATTCATAAAAGACGGGCTTCGTCGCCGTTTCGCGTCCGCTTGCTAACGCGTCACACGTAGCCTTTGACAGCGCCTCGCTATGGGGATATTTTCCTTTTGTGATGACGTCACTCCGTTACTAGGTCTCAGTAAAATATTCCCCAAAGTGAAAAACTTATAGAATAATATTAAAGACTTATGGTATAACCAATATTACTATAAAATTTTAATTGACCGAAAATTCTAGGCGTACGATAATTCTTTCGATACTATATCTTTTATTCTTAGGACCTGGACACCGTGGACGGAATTCTTAAGGCGCTTCTTGGCTAACTTTTATTGTCAAGATTGAATTGAACGATCAAATTCAAAGACCAAAATATGGAAAGTTTATTGTACGTAATGTGATGCACATGAGCACACTTGTGTCACACTTTGTGATACACTCGCGCAGGAAGAGCATTGGTAGAGGTAAGCAACCGATCGTATTCCCAGTTCAAAGCCGCACGCCGAAAACACCATAAAAATCTACTGTCCGGGAAGCATTTAGAGACTTACCGGGCTGTGCTTGGATCGAAATCCCAATTTCGAAACACAGTATTTCGATACGAACGCATTAATCCCAAATATCAATTTAAACAAGCCAAATTTCATTGTAAGAACTCTAATTTTTATTATGAAAAATCTAAATATCAAATTATCAATTTAAAATCTAAACATCAATCTAAAATATTAATATAAATCTAAAATATAAATATCAATCTAAATTATAAATATCAATCTAAAATATAAATATCAATCTAAAATATAAATATCAATCTAAAATATAAATATCAATCTAAAATATAAATATCAATCTAAAATATAAATATCAATCTAAAATATAAATATCAATCTAAATTGTAAATATCAATAAATTCCCAAAATCAATCTAAATTGTAAATATCAATAAATGCCCAATATCAATCTAAGTTCTAAATATCAATCTAAAATTCTAATTTATTTCTAAAAATCCAAATACCAATCTAAAAATCAAAATTTCTATTTAGAAATGGAAATTTTAATCTAAAAATCAAAATATCAATTTAGAAATCGAAGTTTGAATCTTTAAATCTAAATTGCAATATAGAAATCGAAGTTTGAATCTAAAAATACAAAATTACATCTAAAACATTGCAATCTCGCCAAAAACCACTTTAAATATACACAATTTCAAAACCGCAAATCACACGAAAAACTAAAAAAAATGCTAAAAGCGCGATATGATTTTACCAAAATTTGCTACATTCAATTATGAAATTTCTAAAATTGCCAATTTTAAATTATTAATTCGCTAAATATTACAATGCTAAAATATAACATTGTTAAATATTGCAAAAATAAATTATGACATCGCTATAAATGGGAATATTAAATAAGGAAATTTACTAAAAATTGCAATATTAAATAAGGAAATTTACTAAAAATTGCAATATTAATTTAAGGAATTAGCTAAAAATTGCCATAGTTAATTTTGAAATTCAATAAAAATTGCAATATTAATTTAAGGATTTGGCTAAAAATTGCAATATTATACTATATTATAAAATTTACTAAAAATTGCAATATTATACTATATTATAAAATTTACTAAAAATTGCAATATTATACTATATTATAAAATTTACTAAAAATTGTAATATTAATTTAAGGATTTGGCTAAAAATTGCAATATTAATTTAAGGATTTGCTTAAAAATTGCAATTATAATTTAAGGATTTGCTTAAAAATTGCAATATATTATTATGAAATTTGATTGCAATATTAATTTAAACTAATTTATTACAATTGCAATATTAATTTAAGGTCATTTCTTACAATTTCAATATTAATTAAAGGTCATTTCTTACAATTGCAATATTAATCTAAGGTCATTTTTTACAATTGAAATATTAATTAAAGGTCATTTCTTACAATTGCAATATTAATTAAAGGTCATTTCTTACAATTGAAATATTTATTTGAGAAATTTTTTATAATTGCAATAAAAAATTAACGAATTTGCAAAACATTGCAACAATAAATTTGCAGAAAAACCGTCTCATTGTCCTTCAAACCGAACGTACAAAAAAAACTTAGCAATCACTCACCAATTTGGAGCAGCATTCGAACAACGATTGTAATCCGTGTATGACTGAGTGCATTAGCGAAATCGCGGCGAATCCCAGGTGGACAGACGATGGCCAGTCCGTTCGCGTTGAAACGCCTTGTCCGGTGTCGGTGCTGCGCGCTGGCCAAGTCCTGGAAGCCGAATGCTGCGTGGGAAAGCCGGGATGAATCTCCAACTTCACGGAGGTTGCCATGACGACGAGCTGCAAACCACCGTCGCCGCGCCACTCCACGTGCACGGGACCCGCAGACGAACTCTTTCGGCGCGCGCGCCCGCCACGCGATTTTTTTATCTCTCAAGGTCGGAAGTGCTTCCCGGACAGTTTATCAACGCCGGTGTCGCTGTCCGTCAAAATCTCCATATGTCATCTGATTCACGAACGTCCGCGGTGTAATACACGGTGGTTCTATTTTTTTAATACACCGATATATATTTACGGTTAAAACGAAATAAAAGATGCACATAATGTATAATAAAAGTACTTTAATTAAAAGGAGACGGCTAGTTTCGCCATACCCATTCGGGGGCTTCGTCAGGTATTTACATGTATAAGTGCCGCTGCTATTTATAATACGATATATATTTGTCAAGGAAATAAATCCTGTAAACGCTATTAGAAATCGATTTTTAAATATCCGTCTTACGAGATGGCGCCAGCAGTCTGAAACGTAAAATTTTGAATTAGTAAAAAAAATGCGAAAAATATTAATATGTAAAATGGTTTTTTACGCCGAATATTTCGGCTCCAGCGAATATGGCTACTCCTAAGTCCTTGAAAAATATTTCATCTACCGGACCTATATTCTCTGTTGATAAATAAAGTGTGCACTTTCTCAAATTTTTAATTATTTTTGTAAAATGGGAAAGATTTTTATTTTAATTTACGAAATAAACTTTTACACTAAGCCTCGGTCATTAGAAACGAGAGCTAGACAATAGAATAAGACTTCGTTTGCCTCTTAAATATCGACAGAACTTCATTATCTGATCGGTACTTTTATTATTTATGAATAGACTTTGTTTCGCCTCGAAACGTGTCTTCCATTTTCGATCACCTAGGAGTAATTGTAGGAGGTGTTTTAGGAAAATTCCTCCCATGCTCCTACCAACATACTACAGGCTTCTGCTACTGTGTTTCAGTGGCGTCGCTAGGGTGTTTTAAGAGCAACATAAAACATTTTTGAAGCCCTTACTAATATTTACTAAAAGCACCTAGTGAAATTTACTAAAAGCACCTAGTGAAATTTACCAAAATCACCTAGTGAAATTTACTAAAAGCTCCTAGTAATATTTTCCAAAAGAACACGGTAAAATTTTACAGCAGAAGAAGGTAAATTTTCCAAAAGAACATAGTAGAAATTAAAAAAAACATAATAAAATTGTCGAGGCATGTTTATACTACTTGAGGCCCTTAAGAAATTTACTAAAAGCACCTAGTAAAATTTTTGTAAAAGAACATGGAATTTTTTTCCAAAAGAACATGGAAAAACTTTCCAGAAAAACATGGTACTATTTCCAAAAGAACATGGTAAAACTTTCCAGAAAAACACGGAAAAACTTTCCAGAAAAACATGGTAATATTTCCAAAAGAACATGGTAAAACTTTCCAAAAGAACATGGAAAAACTTTCCAGAAAAACATGGTAATATTTCCAAAAGAACATGGTAAAACTTTCCAGAAAAACATGGAAAAACTTTCCAGAAAAACATGGTAATATTTCCAAAAGAACATGGTAAAACTTTCCAGAAAAACATGGTAATATTTCCAAAAGAACATGGTAAAATTTTCCAATAAAATTGTCGAGGCATGTTTATACTACTTGAGGTCCTTAAGCGCAGTATGATTTTGTGACCTGCTTTGGATCCCGAGACCTAACGCGAAATGTAGAATATGTAGTTTAAGTGGACGAAAACAGCCCTTAATTTAATTCTGATATTTGAAAACACTTTACGTTCCCCAGGGCCGAAGCCACGCTTAACCTCAAACTCTGGCGACGCCACTGTTGTGCTTTCGACTTTTTGAGTAACTATGAAGGGTCGAAGTTTTTTTTAGATTTTAGTTTTGTAGATATAAATAATGAACCGTAGTAGTTTATCAGTTAACTTTTCTAACACAAACCGTTGTATGTAGTAACATAAAGATATCTCAATGCTGTGTTAATAATCCTATTTTCTTTTTAAATATTCTATTAACGTAGGTCATCTTAGGTTTACGCAAAATATCGACTAGAAACTCTTAAAGCAAGTGTCGGCTCGACGTGAAGCTGCTCTTTTTTCAACAGTTTCGCTAGCGTTGAAATCAAAACAAGATACTTAAGCTACAAATTGACAGCTATGGGCAAAATCGCTAGTGATTTATAGAGTCTCACTCTTGTACTTTCACTCGGGAGAGTGGAATTAAATAAAAATCTTCACTCTTTCCCACTCTCACTTTTCATCACTCGCCGAGTGCACTCTTCCCCAAAGAGTGACATTAATCAAGGTAACTAATTTAACTCTTATTCTTGGCGGGAAACTTGGAATTTTAAGGCAGTAAATTTTAATTATGTCCAAAAAGTATATTTTAGCCTCCTTTGCACCACGCTCTACAGTAAAGTCATTAAATTAAATTAAAATTAAAATTTTCCGGCTTCTTTTAGTAGTCTTAGAAATTGATAAGACTGATAGAGCTGATCTTGACTGCCTTCACTCATTTCCCGCGAGCTCACTCGCCGAGAGACGAAACAGTGCGAGTTGAATTTTTAATTAGATTCACTCCGAGTTTTTCCCAACTCCACATTTTGACCCAAAATACGGGGCAGCGCTGCGACGGTCGAAAGCTTGCCGCGTTTTTAGTAATAAAAAGTGTTATATTATCCATGAGACCATTTTGTTAAAGACTCAATTTTTAAATTATTTCGATACCAAAATTATTAATATATTTTCATTGGAAATATAATATAGTCCAAAGTCCACTAAATAGAGTATACGTTTTCCAGTTGTAATGGTTCTCGGACGACTTTATTGTTTCGCTATTTTGAATTTTCGCTTCCTTAGCCATTAATAGATGGCACCACACTCTCTAGTAAATTCGTTTTTCCGAAGAATCCATTAGATTCATTGACATCTCTAATAACAAGGGCCTTAACATAATACAAGGGCAATGATAGAGCCGACAGTTGCTTTAAGGACCATTTATACTGTCTATGATAGCAGTGTTAAATGTCATGCATAGAAAAGGCCACGATACTAAGTTTATATCGTTATCGATTTAATATCGTTTTGTATATTTTTCTCTCAATCTCATACGTGTAATTACGTTTGGAGCATCTTATAATAGTGAAATTGTCACACGCGAGGCCATTTGAAATACGAATTTATCACTATGTTAAATGGGATTGGTTCTTTTACAATGGTAAATATATAATCGATCATTCAACAACTCGCAACTGGTGGACTTTGCACGCAAGTTCACGAATTTACATAGAAAAATTAACGTTTTCTATCCAATCGCCAGACTTTGATTATATATTCCATTAAAATAATATTACCATAATATTGTGATTGCAAATGACGATTATTATCATCGTTATGTCACTGTGATTTCTTTAAATTTAAATTGGGAAATCAAACACTTTTTTTATTATTATGTGTAGTGGATTTTTGTCTCATTCCCCACATTTAACCTAATTCTAATCTAATTTAATTTCAGGGCGGAATTTTATCGTTTAAGAGCTTATCAATCAGAAGTAGATTCACACTTTCCGCTTTCGTATTGCTTCGGATATTAGGGCTATATTGAAAATTAAATTTAATATTTTGTTACACTAATTCATTTTGATATTTCTCGAGTTTTCGATGAAAAACTACGTAGTCCTATTTGCATAGTATGTTGTCCTTAAAGCAAGTGTCGGCTCGAGGTCAAGTAGCTCTGTTTTCAACAGATGTCGCTATCATCGACATCAAAACAAGATAGTTAAGCAATTACATTTTGACCAAAATGCGATAATTGTAGGTACCCCTCGCGTTGATTGGATCGTTTGTAAATTGGTCAATAACATACATTACATCAATTATGAACAATATTTTTACATGGGATATATAATTTAGGTTAAAGTCCTCTAAATAGTGTATAAGTTGTTTAAATATAATACTCTACAATGGCTCTCTGACGACTTTATCATTTGGCTATTTTGTATTTAACTTCCTTGGTCATTAATAGATGGCACCACGGTCTCCACTAAAGTCGCTTTTTTTCCGAAGAATCTGATAGATTCATGGCCATCTCTAATAACAGGGGCCTTTCCATAACATCGGTGGCAATGATAGAGCCGACAGTTGCTTAAAAAAAATAAAACTGGAGAAATCGATCCTAAGATCTTGTTGGTGCTGACATCTATCGACGCGTTTCTGAACTGGATCAAGTTTAAGCGTGGCGACTGTACCTTAAAAATAGCACGTTAATACGGGAAATCGGGTAATAACGGCCAGTTTTAGTTCTATTCACACAAACTTGGTATCGCTGCTGTCGATTTCTCACAGTTAAGCGGAACCACAGTCATTGAGTTGGGAATATAAATCTAGAGATCCAATCAAATCTGCTCCCCGCGAAACAAGTTTTTGAAAATTACGAATGTGCCGTCTCCTCTAAAATGACGAGAAAACGTTATCATATTTTTGAAAAAAAAAATTTTGCCGGAAAACGCGTCTTATTTGAACGAACCATTGAGAGATAGACGGCGCCACGGGTATAATGATAAAGTTTTCTCGTCATTTTTGAGCAGACGGCAGTATTCTTATTTTTTAAAAACTTGTTTCGCGAAATACTGAAATCCGACGTTTTGATTGGACCTCTAGATGAATATTCCCAACTCAATGATCACAGTTTGCCAGACATACGATAATTATAGTACAGTTTGATAATGTTGTTGAGTTTGTAAGTTTTCTCCCCACTGGTTAAAGGGGTTTTCCCACGAGATCTTCGGTTTCCCATTTCCATATAAATTTGTAAAGATTAACGGTAATTGTGGGTGTAGGGAGCTGTTGGCTCGCGTGCCATGAAGGGTTTGCCACCACCCTCCTACGCAATTTTACCTGGTCACCTGAATTAAAGGCATTAAAAGTCGCTAGATGACTTGGCCCTATTGGTATTTCCCTAGCTGTTATACATTCTTAACATATTCGGAACATTTAATTAGATTATTTTCTACAGGCTTCGTGAGTAGTCTAAATTATGACCAAACGTCTCGCCTCCTAACGACTGAATTTAAAATTAAATTTGCGGCACTCAAAATTATCTGTGCTTAAATTAACAGTTACTAACGCCTCACTTGTACATAAAATAAGTTAAACAAATTTAAAATTTAAAAAATAAAACCCACTTATTGTACAAAAAATTGTTTACATTGTTTATTAATTATTATTATATTATTATTTATTATTCGCGAAACAAGACGCCTAGTTTTTGAACAATAAAACAATTTATTGTAAAATAGGTGGTTCTTATTATTTCAGCCTAGAAACATTTATTTATTTATATCTAAAAGTCTTCAGGTGTAGTCGGGCCAGGGCGGGCCAGGGCGTCGCACCGGTGCTTTTTTCAAAGGCAGGGCGCCGCCTCACCTTGGTTTTTCAATTTTGCCATGGCGCACCTTGCTTCTATTTCGTAAGTCATTTTTCTCGAAAAAAGGGTGTATAAATTTATTATAAATTTTGCCCGCAGGAAAATACCATAACAATTTCACCTAGGTACGGCCAGCTTCGATCACGCTAAAAATCGAAGTTGGATGTACATTTATAGCGGCCAGTACAGCCAACTTCGATTACGCGCGAAATCGAAGTTGGCTGTATCCAGGTTCTTTTTTTTTTGGACTACACCACTGGTCTTCCGATATTACTAGTTGAGCAGCACCGAGGCAGATAGCGCTACTTTTCGGCGATATACAGCAAGACACGCCAATGAAAACTGGTTGACGTCACGCTCTTACTCGACAATAGAGAGGTTAAGCAGAGCACTCTAGAATATTAAACCACAACGTCGGGAGTCGCGTTAACATTTTACGTTTCCCGTTTGTATTTCGGAGTTGAATTATTTAACAACTTCAAAACGACGCCATATTTATGTCGATTTTACGTGACACGTCGTAATATATTTGTAGTGTTTAAATAGAAATACTGATAATTATTCAACTCCACAAATCGAGACAGAGTTAATAATCATGGCACCACCGTGGACCTAAGTCATCAAGTGACTTTTAAAGCCATTAATACAGGTGGCCGGGTTTCGATGCGTAGGAGGGTGGTGGCAAGCCCTTCGTATCAAGCGAGCCAACAGCCCCCTACACTAACTATTACCGTTAACCTCAACAAGTTTTTAAGGAAGGGAAAACCGAAGAGCTCGGGGGAAAACCCCTGAAAAGAGTGGAGAGAGAACTTGCAACCTCAACGCGGAAGGAGTTTGTTCCGAGATTTAACCCAGTGCCGCAAACTGAGATCGAACCCGGCTCCGTTTGCTGCGAGGCGAAAGTGCTAACCACTCCGCCACCCCACCTTATTATTTATCTAGCAGCGTAATTGTTAAAAAGCGAAAATACTTGTTAGAATTGAAACACAATTACTTGTACTTCGACAACACTCATACCCATAAAAAAAGCCGGTTTTTGTATTGTTCAAACGACATTTTTAATTATTCTAGTACCCTGGGTTAGTGAAAGGTGTGCAATTTGATAAAATTCGATAGGAAACGTACTTGGCTTGATTTAATAAAGTCGTAACTTGAAAAATTTACGTTTGAGAAATTCAGCTTTCAAGTTTTAGAACCTTATACTAAATTGTTTAGATCAATAATATCGTAACTTGAAGTTACTACTTTTTTAAACCCAGTTGTTTAGATCAATAATATCGTAACTTGAAGTTACTACTTTTTTCAACCCAGTTGTTTAGATCAATAATATCGTAACTTGAAGTTACTACTTTTTGAAACCCATTTGTTTAGATCAATAATATCGTAACTTGAAGTTACTACTTTTTGAAACCCAGTTGTTTAGATCAATAATATCGTAACTTGAAGTTACTACTTTTTTCAACCCAGTTGTTTAGATCAATAATATCGTAACTTGAAGTTACTACTTTTTTCAACCCAGTTGTTTAGATCAATAATATCGTAACTTGAAGTTACTACTTTTTTCAACCCAGTTGTTTAGATCAATAATATCGTAACTTGAAGTTACTACTTTTTTCAACCCAGTTGTTTAGATCAATAATATCGGAACTTGAAGTTACTACTTTTTTAAACCCAGTTGTTTAGATCAATAATATCGTAACTTGAAGTTACTACTTTTTTCAACCCAGTTGTTTAGATCAATAATATCGTAACTTGAAGTTACTACTTTTTTCAACCCAGTTGTTTAGATCAATAATATCGGAACTTGAAGTTACTACTTTTTTCAAACCAGTTGTTTAGATCAATAATATCGTAACTTGAAGTTACTACTTTTTTCTACCCAGTTGTTTAGATCAATAATATCGGAACTTGAAGTTACTACTTTTTTAAACCCAGTTGTTTAGATCAATAATATCGTAACTTGAAGTTACTACTTTTTTAAACCCAGTTGTTTAGATCAATAATATCGTAACTTGAAGTTACTACTTTTTCCAACCCAGTTGTTTAGATCAATAATATCGTAACTTGAAGTTACTACTTTTTTCAACCCAGTTGTTTAGATCAATAATATCGTAACTTGAAGTTACTACTTTTTTAAACCCAGTTGTTTAGATCAATAATATCGGAACTTGAAGTTACTACTTTTTTAAACCCAGTTGTTTAGATCAATAATATCGTAACTTGAAGTTAATAAATTAATTTTAAACATTTTTCTGGATTAATAATATCGTAACCAAGATACGACATTTTTTAAATTGTAATATCTCCATAACTATAAATAATATTTAATTTTTAACTGAATAAGGGGAAAGATCTCCGTTTTTACATTAGGAAATGTCCTCAGTATAGTTACGACTAACTTGTAAGTTAGAGTTACGACTTTATTAAGGGGGAAGAATACAGTAAAAGCTTATTTTTCGTTCAAGCTGAACGTTTCTGTTTTAACAATTACATAAGTGAATTATATTTTTCTTATTAGGCTGAACCTTAATCTAGTGCTTAAAATAATTTTGAGAATTATAATATTAATAGTTAACGAGATATAAGGTCCTAACTAAAGGGTAGTTTGGGCGCTCCGGGGGTCCGAATTAAAACGTAATAACTTAACTACTTTTAAATTTAAAATTGTGAAAATTATTTTAGTCACTAAACAAGAGGCTGTTCTACACTTAAATATTTATTTTTTAAGTTAAAATACAAAATTAAAAGAGTTCAGCTTGAAATAGCGCGAAAGTAGACAATGGCCACTGTAGTCTTCCCCTTAAACCAAGCCAACGTGATATCGTTAGCCGGCAAACTGAAAATTCGCGAAACCCATTTTAAAGAATGGTTCTCCTTGAACGTCGAGGTACTCCCGACGTTGCTATTTAATCTTCTAGAGCGCTTTGCTTAACCTCTCTAATAGGAACAGCGACTACTTGTTGGTTGGCGACCGAGGGAGATTCATCGTTTCGAGGGAGACCACTAGGCGGCGTTTTTCTCTTTTTTATGTAGTAATTTTATCTTTTGAAATAAATCTTTTTGTTGGTATCTGCTTAGAGGTCTCTCTTCGTGGGCTTGGGATAAATCCTTCTATTTCGCCAAACGACAAATGAGAAAAGCTTTCGAGGCATCGGGATATCTCTCTATTGAGTTGGGAATAACATAGAGGTACAATGGAAATCTAATCAGCGTTGCCAACCGTACTAGAATTATAGTACATTTCGAAAATATTACTTATTAACTTGTTGAGGTTAACGGCAATAGTTAGTGTAGGGAGCTGTTGGCTCGCGTGGCATGAAGGTCTTGCCATCACCCTCCTACGCGTTGTAACCCGGCCACCTGAATTAATGGCTTTAAAAGTCGCATGATGACTTAGGCCTAAGGTGGTATTTTTGGTATTAGCCTAGCTTTTCGATTTTCTCCGTACTATATTTTCAATGACGCTTTTTGCGATAATTTTACTACAGGCTTCGAGCTTAGGAAGTATGGCGCCATCTGCCTTAATATCCGTCAACTAAAAACCTGGTCGGTAGGCGGAGATACTTCTGAGCCAAATTTAAACTACGCACGAAGCCTTTTTTTTTCAATATTTGTGCGATAATTAAGGATATTTTAGAAAGTTCCTATCTGTTAATTTAAGAAATAACCATGGACTAATCAAGGGTGTTGTAGGAACGAAATAGAGCATGGAATTTAGAAGTGGGTGACTGATACTTTTACGAACTTCCAAGTTAAACGGCCAACTATGATCAAGTTCAACCAAGCTGTAGTGAGTAATCAAAGATGGCCGTACTTGCGTACTATAATTTTCTAGAAAATTCGATAATATTTGAGCCTAGAATACTATACTTTCAGTTTTGGGATCTGGCGACGCTGAATCTGATAGCCGCGGCACAAATATTTAGCTTAAAATCTGAAACGTTATCACTCGACGATGTTGCCATCTATCTTTAGCGGTGGGAATCATTAAAGCCCGAAAGCAAAATCCACGTATATCTCTCAGATTTGTGTATTTAGTTACGTGGATTTTAGTTTCAGGCGACGTCAATGTTTCGGGCGAAATTGCCTGATTTCAAAATTACGTTTTTGCGCGTGACAGTACCTTTACATTATGAGGTATAGCAGGCTTATTTACCTGCTTTTATACCCTAACATGGCGGCGTATTTTCACGCGCAAAATGAATTTTAAGAACCCCTAATTGATACCAAATTTTAAACGGGGAATTAGCAAACTAAACGCGTCTCGAAGTTACTGTGATTAATTAGACAGGGTAAATTTTATGATTAGTTTTAAATATGTTTTTGTAATTGTTTAATAAACACTATAATGGGTCAAAAGGTTTTAGCTAAAGGTTGTGTTAATACCGGTGGAAACAAATGTTCAATACATAAATAAGTGTATAATAAGGAATATAATTAAGGAATAGAAGGCATTTATATGTAGCAATGATTTAATATTTAGACTCCCAGTTAAAAGACCAACTTTAGTAAAGAAATGACTTGAGGGTATAAAGAAACTTAATTTGACACCTGGTCCACAACAGGAAGACGCGTTTTTCGGGGTTCATTTTGATCAGTCTGCTTATCGTGAAAACGCGAAAATAAGAGTAGTTGCAGGTAAAATGCAGTGCCAGTTTGCAAATTTTATTTATTTAATGAATAAATGAATTCGTCTGTTAAGACTTTCCAGAAACATTCATAAATGAGATCAAACCGAAACAAAAATTATGTTGATTCTTGGAAATTGCAACCAAAAATGCCAAATAGATTTAAAAAAAAGTAACGCACAGGGAAAAGGAATCCACAAATGAAATTTAAACCAAATTACAAAACCTAGGAATTAAAAAGTAGATTGAATATTAAGAAATTTGAAGAGGGCTGGGGCTGGAAGTTTATTAAGCTTAGTGGTAAGTTTTGTAAACCAATTTTGAGCTTTTTGGAGTTGAAGTTTATCAAATTCTAGGCGCCGGTTAAAGGTTATGGGGGAGTAGTAATCAAATTGAGGAATAAGAATTTGTAAAAAGTAAAAATTGATATTGAAATTTTATTAAAGTAATTTTAGTAGAGTTTTGTGATAAATTCTTTAATTATTATTATAGTACCTTAAACATTCTGGCCCTTTTTGAAAGTTTTAATTACAAAATATTTTTGAAGATAGGACATACAGATTGTGGCGCCAATTACCACATGCAATTATGGATTTAGACCCCCAAACTGATAGACTAATTAACAGCTTGACAGAAGAAATTGTAAATATATTATTCATTATGAATGTTTGTCATATGTTGAAACTTATACGCAATTTGTGGGAACATCATATGCTAGTTGATGGCCGAAATGGCAAAGTATTTTTCACTATAAAAAACTGAAATGAAATTAAGTGGGAAATTTGAGTTTCTTCCTAAAATTTAAATATATAAATACAAATTACCACTAAGATCCACGATAAGCCATACAAAGAAAGTAAATAAGCAGACGATATTTAACAGAAATATAGTTTTTGGTAAAGATAGAAGTCGCCACCACCGAATGATAAAGATTACAGTCAGTGAAAAATTTATCCCGCGAAACCCCGATTTCTGAAGCCTATTTGTATCTCTAGTTTTATATTCTCCCTACCAAAATGACGTACTTCTGATTTTCAATAAATTTAGACAAACCAGTTGTTAAAGGGGGTTTCCCCGAGTTCTTCGGTTTCCCCTTTCCCTAAAAACTAGCGGATGTAAATGGTAATAGTGGGGTGGCAGAGTGGTTCACTTTCGCCTCTCAGCAAGAGGAGCCTGGTTCGATCCCAGCTGGTGGCACTGGGTGAAAACTCGGAACAACTCCTTCCGCGTTGAGTTTGCAAGTTCTCTCCCCACTTGTTTAAGGGGTTTTCTCCCGAGCTCTTCGGTTTCCCCTTCCATAAAAACTTGTCTAGGTTAACGGTAATAGTGAGTGTAGGGAGCTGTTGGCTCGATCGCGTGGCATGCAGGGTTTTCCACCAACCTCCTACGCATTGTAACCCGGCCACCTGAATTAATGGCTTCAAAAGTCGCTTGATGACTTAGGCCTAAGGTGGTGCCTTGGGTATTAGCATAGCTGATTATTATTATAGTAGTCCATGAGGGGTAGGTCCGATGGGCCGAAGACCAACCGATCGAAGGGGTCCAACGGATCGAAAACTCACGGCGCGAAAAAAAGGACCAACCGACCGAAATTTAACATACGTTTCTTATAGCAACCAAAGGGAAAAGGTTTCAACGGACCGAAAAGTTGTATATCGTTAAATAAAAATTAAAATAACTTTTTTACAGTTCAAGTTTACTGTTTTGTTTTTTACTTCTGCCCCGAGATATAGCAGGGTACGCGAAAAACGTTTAAGAATTGATTAGGGTAATATCATCTACGGGTAATAACGGAGTACCTGATAATGAATTAAATGTCTCGACTAAGAACCGCCTGCGCCGAAAAATTGAAATTGAATTTGGAGAGTTCCTAACTTTTTTTGAACGTTAACAGAAGAAATCGCTTAACTCGCTCTCAGAGTCATACGTTCGTTTTATGTGAAAGTACGATGCGAAATAATCGCTATCTTTAACTCGCGGAGCAGTTTTGACACTTCCAGAAAACATTAGAAATACTGTCCAAGAACCAAAAGTGCCTCCTCACCCGACAGAACTGTCTTCGGAGTACTTAAATATACCTACAAACCTTACTGATTTTCTGAATAATTTGATTGGTGGTAAAATGTTAACCGATTCGGATCGTGTTATGGTCAATAGCCCGAAACAATATTTACGCTGTTAGTTCTGTCCTGGTAAACACGCCAGAGCATATTCTACTTCCATGGCTCGTGAAAACGTTAACTGGGAATGTTGAGTTGCTAAAATTAATCAATTGCCTTGGCCATTCTTGTTCGTATTCAAGGCTGAAGAAATAGATGTATTGAAAACCTAGATAATGTCGAAAGAGAATCACTACCCCTTCCATACGAAATGTTCCCAAAGTACTAGCATTTAATAATATTGATCGTCAGGAAGAAGTTCTGAGCAAAGCCGGTACTTCCCACCGCGCAAATAGAATAGTTGCGCAACATCAATCTCTAACACGCAATCCTAGTTTGGCAATAGCCAATGTTTAGTATGAAAGACAAGAAACGTACCTTTCCCTTCTACGATAAGCCTCTTGATGCATACGCTGTTTCGAAAAGAAAAGGCACTCCTTCTATACACCCGAATGATCATACCGTCATCATCAATAGTCGCTGCTAATCAAGGTTACCATCGATTTGGGTTATCGCGAGCAATTAAAATTCCCAAGAAGCTTACCGATTGTTTATTGGAAAATCGTTTGAAAACCAGAACCAAATCTGACGACCCTATCAAAAAGCTAAATTTGAAAACGTTTAGATCGTTGAAAAATAAGTTTGTTAAGGGGAAAAATGAAGACTTTGTTCTTCAATCTGACCATAGACTTTTCACCAATATGGTTTTAAAGGGAATATAACCTCAGGTATTTGGTGTAGAACACCAACGTTTTCAGCTCTGGTCACTCTTGCCTTTTTTGGTGCCACTGTACAGGGAAATTTAAAAAATTGAAGAGGTCTTCCATAAAGATTCATTTGCAGGTTATATTCGCTGTAATAGCTGATAACCGACTTAGTCATGGATTAGGCCCTTTGCCCTGAACTCTAGCAAATGCGGATGACACTCACAAAAAGACCAATAAAGCAGCTCTGGGAAAGTATCTAGAAGAAAAAGTAGTTATACCTTCACGAAATGATAAACTAATTGTTGCGAAGGCCATTTTCCAGAAACTTTAAAGGAAGAACCATACGTTCGAAGAGTTGTCCAGCCCCATTTTTCCAACAGATTCTCCACGTTGCTAAAAACAGCAACAGGATATTCGTAATATTCGACGTCTATAGAGAGCGTTCTATTAAGAACGCAGAAAGAGTAAATTGAGGATCTAAGGAGAGTTTGTCCTTTATCCAAATCCCAGTCGCAAAATAATAACTGGAGGCACCTTTTGTTATGTACCGAAAGCAAAAATAATTTAATATATTTTTTAACGGAAAGCTAGAAAGATAAAAATCGAAGAGAATTTCTCGTAGACGTACTATTGTACGTCACATACTTAGACCAATGCTTTAACGTAAGGCAACATGATATCCAAGAGATCGAGGAACTGGGATGTTGTCACGAGGAAGCTGATAACTAGGAGCAACAAACACAGCACTACCCACACAAGGAGAACGCAACCCGTCAAATGTCGTAGATTTTCTTGCGTACAATTTTCATTGGTTAGACGCTTTAGCGCCTGCTGCCGCCTGAAGGGGAAAATTTGGAAATTGCCTTCCCCCTTTCCATAAAACGTTCAGCGTAAAGGCTCGTCCAATGAAAATTGTACACAACACTGCGTTAGCGTGTTTAAAGGCTAGATGGGTTATCCTTGTGTTTGTTGCTCCTAGCTGATACACGCTTACTTTTACACCCTCAACACGCTTCCAAAAATGATTCAACTTCAAAACGCATTTCCGATGATATCGACGTTGGACGTTCTTGATATATTTTCTACTTTATCCTCTCAGATGAAATCAAACATTTTACAAAGTTATCTAACGCTCTCGGAAATTAAATCCACCAAAAAACCATTCGGTTAAAAATTGCAAGGTCCTTTAAACAAAAACGTCACGTCCTATATTACTCTAAGCCATAAACGTAGTGAAATCAAATAACGGGCAAGATCTGTAATTATATTCCCATAAACGTCATAAACTGGACTTATTTATCGACAAGTGATGTGCTCTGAAGTAATAAGCTAGACCTTGCGCGTCCTAAGTGTTTTACTGAGTTAAAATCCTTTGTACAACCATAACACATTTCAAAGAGAATGGCTAATATTAGAAGAGACCAGTTTTCTTAGCTTAGCTGTAACGATTCTAATGATACAATATCAGTTACATAATTTACCAAGTTAATTAAAGAAAAAGGTCAATATAAGAATGTATAAAGAGTGAACAAATCATAAAATTTACAACGTAGCGAACGAAAGGCAAGCATAAATATTAAGAATTAGTTCCTAAAAACGATGTAGATGGCAGCATTACCTAATCACGGGACCATTTCAACCTCCCGACTTTAAAGTTTTCTTTCGTTCTCGCCAAACGTGGCCCGGCTTGTTTATTTTATTTATAGGTGCATATATTGTTTAGATCGAAATATATTATCTACTCTGATTATTGAAACTCGTTTACTATGCTTTTAAGGTAAAAGAGTAAATCTAAACAGAGTCAACATAACTTGACAGTGAAATAAACGTTGGCACGTGTTTAATTCTTGTCTCGCTCAAAGTACCACCTTGGCCAACCGAGACAAAATAAAAACACTCGATAAAATTACTGAAACTGTCCGCACTAGTGGTACTCGAACATTTCTGAACATTATTGATAGGTGGCGGTGCGACTTTTGAAACTGGCAAATTACTGAAAGCAGAAAAGTTGTTGACTGCAATGACGTAATTACTGCAGTCAACAACTTGGCTGCTTTATTTAATTATGGTTTTAAGGTAAAAGAGTAAATTTAAACAAAGTAGATAATATATTTCGATCTAAATAATATATTTGATACAATGCGATTCTAATATTAGCCATTCTCTTTGAAATGTGTTATGGTTGTACAAAGGATTTTAACTCAGTAAAACACTTAGGACGCGCAAGGTCTAGCATATTACTTCAGAGCACATCACTTGTCGATAAATAAGTTCAGTTTATGACGTTTATGGGAATATAATTACAGATCTTGCCCGTTATTTGATTTCACTACGTTTATGGCCTAGAGTAATATAGGACGTGACGTTTTTGTTTAAAGGACCTTGCAATTTTTAACCGAATGGTTTTTGGGTGGATTTTACGCCTTTTTGTTTATAACCATAGAAGTGAAGTTATTATAATACCTTCAAACGTAACAAAGCGGAAATAATATTTATAAACAAAATTTAAAAGTAAACTTTCACCTATTTGGAATATTGAGAACTTCCTAGCTCTTTCGCCAACATTGTGTACGTTTAGATATTGTTTACTTTAATTTTTTGAAAACGTGACGTTATTATGCTCTTTAATTCATTTTTTAATGTTAATAAATAAGCTTGTACGATTGTTATTAAACTTTACACGTTTTGTACTGTGTTTATTACTCATTGGCATCGTTTACCGCCCTCTGGCGGCACACTGCCCACCCTGACACTGGCGAGACACTTCGAACTCACTGCACCTCTTTCACTTAGAAACAACCTATAAATCAGTAGCATTCGATTGTTTAATCTATTTCCCTAGGACAAGATCTGTAATTATATTCCCATAAACGTCATAAACTGGACTTATTTATCGACAAGCCCTATGGCGGACAACCCCCACCCTGACACTCGCAAGACTATTGTTGTCGAACTCAGCGCCCCTTGTTACGTCATAGCGGGCATTTTAACCTTGAAGACTATTTTTTCGAACACAGCGCCACTTTTTCACCTAGAATCAACCCTCAAACCTTTTGCATTATTTTTTTTTAATCGCTGATCGCTCCGGTTTAGTACTTCTTATGTGTTTATTACTCCATGGTTACGTTACCGACTCGCGGAACTGTACATTTGTCGCCATAGCTCAAGAACTATACCAGATATGAAATTCTCCTTTGGAAGGCACAATGGGAGCTTAATTTTAAACTGTATACCAAATTTTATTTAAATCGGTTCAGTAGTTTTTGCAGTAGAGCGGTCTGCGAGGAGAAGATGGAAGAAGAAGAAGAAGAAGAAGAAAAATGAAGCCTTACTTTGCCCCATTACTACGAAACGTCGCCTCAGCCCTGTTCGATGGAATTCGTATATGTTTGTCGCGTGCCTGTAACCTTTCAAACGATACATCACTTGTTTTGATACGACCTATAGTTTTTGCGATACGAGGGGGTAAAATCGGCTTCATTCTGACTCGAGATAATATAGCAAGTGCTCGGGTAGGTGCTCTACTCTATACCCGGACCTTGCATAGGGACTACTTTTGATTTGTTAAGCTCTTCTTGGTTTACATTGCTTTACTGGCTGCGATTCCCTAAGTTCAATGGCTGGTCACTTGGTCAGGGCAGCTCGAAAGCGCTCAAAAATATTTCCAAAAATGAGAAGCTATATAAGGTCCGTTATTTACTGGTATTAGAAACAACTGGAATATTTCACCCACCCCAGAGACGGTTTTAAGGCTAGAAAATGTAAGCATACGGAATGTACTTTCATATTAAACGGACTTAAGTGTACACAGCGTGTAAATTGGCAAACAGTTCAAACGTGGTGGATGATGTTGAAGACGATTTGAGAGGTCATGAAGACAGTGACTCGTGCAATAGCGATGAGGACTTATTTGATTGTTCTTACAAGATTCAACATATATATATTGAAAATTTAGTTCCTAAAATAGGTGTATTTTCTTATTTTTCACGTTTCAATAAAGCGAAATGCTGCCAACCCCCATTTAACTTTTCTTATTGCACCACCACTAATAAATCTTCTAATAACTGATGAAATACCTTAATTTAAAGATAATTAGGTAGGGAATGCAAAGTCGGCTTTAAAAAAACTAGGTGGAGCTGCTTAGTTCTGGGGAACGCAAACGTAGACGTCTTACGCCTTAAATATTCGTTTGTTTATTTTAATAGGCAAAAGAAGCCATGTAAGAAAAATAAAGTAAAGAACGGAGTATTATCTTTCATTTAAGGCACTGCGGCTGCTCTGCGATAATTGGCGGCCGAGATACGACCGTTTCAAGATTTGCTAACTACGCCAACTTCAAATGGCCTCTATTTTAATCGCTGGGCGATAGGGAGCACCGACAAACCATTCCCGACTCCTGATACACTATTGTATACAAAAGCAGGAATCCATACCTCTACTTGGAATGCTTATCCTGCCGTATCGCGGATGGTAAGATCACTCTGACGGCTTTGGCCCCGCCTACGAGATAAAAAATACCCTCTGCGGGCGCTCCCCTCTCACTTAGTTTTTTGATAAGTTAACATAGTGACGTCAAAATAACCGTCAGCCACATCGAGACGAAAATCTGCCGCGATAAGCATTCCAAGTAGAGGTATGGATTCCTGACAAAAATTATATTTTCGTTTGGTCCTGGACAAATAGACTGCTGTGGTTTTTAAAAGTCAAATTAAATGTAATTATTCTGAAATTTAAATGTCATTCCTTAAATTTGATAGTTTATCTAAAATTTAAACGTAGTACTTTAAAATTTGATTGTTTATCTCAATTATTTTTAATTTAATTTTATTATTGCGCAAGACACAGCTGATATGCTCTAATAGGTACGCAAAATTTTTATTTCCGGTACAATGCACTTCATTATTCTAATTATTATAATGTTATTAATTTTAAACATGCAGCTTTATTTTTCAACTGACGATTTGAAAGAAGTGTTTGGTGTTGGTGATATCGTTAAACAACTACATATTAAACAATGGCTTATAAATGATTGCACAATGTTATTCGGTGTAATATACCGTGTAAATTGTCATGATTCATTTTAAGGGTCGAGATGGATTCTTTACTCTTCGGAATATCTTATTAACGTCTGGATAAATATGACTTCTTAGAAAATATTAACATATAAAATTATACAGACATACAGAGCTATGCAGCCTATTTTTCTCTATTCGAGTTTCTATATTTTTGCAATTGCTCTTCTCACCAAGTCCAAGCTAGATTTAAACAAAGTAGCTCAAAATTAAAAGATTAATTGTATTCAGTTATTATTGAATAACGATTAAAGATTAATTGTATTCAGTCATGATTAATTCACGATTAAAAGATTAATTGTATTCAGTCATGATTAATTCACGATTAAAAGATTAAACTGAAATTTTAATAATTAAATAACTATTAAAAGAATAAATTGAATTTTGAAAAAAATAACGATTAAAATATTAAATTGAATTTTGAATAATTAAATCACGATTAAATGATTAAATTGAAATTTGAATAGTTAAATCACGATTAAATGATTAAATTGAAATTTGAATAATTAAATCATGACTAAATGGAAATTTAAATAATTCAATCGGATTGAAATGATGAAATCGTGGTTAAAATGATTAAATCATGAAAACATTTTTAATGATTTAATAATGATTATTATAACAACCTTTTTTTCATACTATTCTTAGGTGAAGGACTTTTCAGATTCTAGAACCTTTTAGGATTTGAGAAAAATTAGCATGTTAAATACAAAACATTGAAGCTATACAATTAATATATCTAAGTTATTCTACCCTTTCTTCTTTTATCCCAAAATTTAAATACCTGTGAAAAACGGCTGTAGCTGGCGCAAAAAAATACTGAAGTGGCGTATAGTTGAATAAAGACTTTTCCCGCGAGCTAACTTTTCAAATCAAAATGCTGAGTCAGGAAAAATGGATCAGTGATTAACTCAAGTTGACTCATCTAGTTGGGTCAAAAAGTGGGCTCGGGTGAAAAAACAATTTTCACGAATTAAAGTGCCCTTAAAACCACTAACGTTTTCTATGATTCTTTTTTTAGGTTTATTTGCAAATGTTTTGACTTCAATGTCATCTATTGAAATGTATATTAACAAGAAATATATATATATGACTCAAAAATAGCCTCGTGACAAATTTTGAAATCTGTCAAAGCTCCCAATCCCATAGCCACATTTTCTTCTCAATTACCTAATTGTTCAGACAGTAAAAGTAACCGGTTTATTTTTAAGTTATTCGTAAAGGGTCGAGCGCGAACGCAGGACCCCACTACCAGAAATTATACGCCCCATCCAATGCAATTTGCAAAAGAAAGTTGGAGTCAAACCCATCGCGGTGCAATGATGGATTCTCGTCCAAGCCCGCCTCCTCATGGATCAAGGCTGCAACGACGCTAGGTAAGTATACCTCAATATATTTAATCAGAAGGTTTATATGGTGGAAAGTAAACTCGAATGCCCTATGCGACGTCTAATTTTCTTGATTTTATATACGTTATATTAATATTTATAAATAGAAAACGCCTTTATTGTATACAATAGCGCGTAGTAAAGCTTCCATTAAAAAATAAAAGAAGTTTACTATCCTAAGTTCATTTAACCCTGAAACTAAATCTATCTACTTACGAAGACGCAAAATAAACACAATCTGCCGTCGTCCGCGTGGCCTAATGGATAAGGCGTCTGACTTCGAATCAGAAGATTGCAGGTTCGAGTCCTGTCGCGGACGAAGTGTGCTACAGAGTTTCCTTTTTAGTGCTCTTAAACGTTTCTATTTGCTGAAGTTGAAATTACGAATCGACTTTATAAATGGTTTTGGTAGTGCTACAAATGAAATGGACTTTGGACGTTTTAGAATCAATACAACCGTATATTTCTATAGCATCCGTTAATAGCTTTTGTCATAATTTCTTAACGTATTTACTGAATGAAGGTCAGCCACTTTATTTAATAATTCGAAAATATTAATGACATGATCTGAATTTAAATTTAACTAACTACACGTCATAAGTTTATTTTCTTACGGATTCAACAGTGCCGTTTTAAAATCTTTTAAAATAGAGTAACGATATAAGTCCTGGTAGGTGGCGCTGTCTTCGAATAATTTAAATAAAACAGGGCTTGTTAAATAAATATTAACGCCATGGTTTTACCACGACTTTGGTCAAAGTTTCGTTTTATTAAAGCAAATCTGCCGAGGCGTTGTTTAGCTACAAGTGTAGAAAGTAAGATAAGGGGCACGAAAGGGAGAAAACTCGGCCAATTTGTAACTTAATAGTTTCGGTATTTCCCACCAACGGAGAATGGCGCTGCAGACCAGGAGGGCTTGTGTTCCTTCCCTTGCGAGATTGGTGTATTCTTAGAAATGTATTCGCATTAACCCAATTTATTTGCCTTTACCCAATACTATTCCCATTTAGCCAAGTTTAATTGTAATTTCCTAAAATTTCCCTACATTTATTATTTTTTTGCATTTACTCAATTTTGTTTCATTGACATTGAGTATAAATTGTACTCAAATTTAATGGGTCTAAATTTATGAAAGGTACAGGTGCAACTGACGTTTTATAGTATTGTGACGATATATTTGTTTCTGCCATATACCCACTCCACGAAGGATTCGAATTGTTCCCTATGAAATCTCCAACAAGCCAAAGTGTGTTAAGGTGGTTTATTTTTTTTAGCGTTAACGACATTTCGTAAGTTTCGGCGGTGAACCTTTTGACCTTCAGTTTAGATAAACCATTAGTGGGAGGTGTAGTGTATCCAAATTCTCCGATATCACTCGATTTAATGTTGGAATATTGGAAGCTATCTTTACCGAACTTTCTGGGCCAAAAAAAAAGAAGAGCGTCTTCTAGTCTTAGGCAAAAAAGAGAATAGTGCGAGCGTGAGCTTCACTTTTAGGCAAAAAAGAGAATAGTGCGAGCGTGAGCTTCACTTTTAGGCAAAAAAGAGAATAGTGCGAGCGTGAGCTTCACTTTTAGGCAAAAAAGAGAATAGTGCGAGCGTGAGCTTCACTCTCGGGCCAAAAAAAGAAGAGCGTCTTCTAGTCTTAGGCAAAAAAGAGAATAGTGCGAGCGTGAGCTTCACTCTCGGGCCAAAAAAAGAAGAGCGTCTTCTAGTCTTAGGCAAAAAAGAGAATAGTGCGAGCGTGAGCTTCACTTTTAGGCAAAAAAGAGAATAGTGCGAGCGTGAGCTTCACTCTCAGGCCAAAAAAAGAAGAGCGTCTTCTAGTCTTAGGCAAAAAAGAGAATAGTGCGAGCGTGAGCTTCACTTTTAGGCAAAAAAGAGAATAGTGCGAGCGTGAGCTTCACTCTCGGGCCAAAAAAAGAAGAGCGTCTTCTAGTCTTAGGCAAAAAAGAGAATAGTGCGAGCGTGAGCTTCACTTTTAGGCAAAAAAGAGAATAGTGCGAGCGTGAGCTTCACTCTCGGGCCAAAAAAAGAAGAGCGTCTTCTAGTCTTAGGCAAAAAAGAGAATAGTGCGAGCGTGAGCTTCACTTTTAGGCAAAAAAGAGAATAGTGCGAGCGTGAGCTTCACTCTCGGGCCAAAAAAAGAAGAGCGTCTTCTAGTCTTAGGCAAAAAAGAGAATAGTGCGAGCGTGAGCTTCACTTTTAGGCAAAAAAGAGAAGAGCGTGATTTTAATATGTTTTGGATAAAGTAGAGGTGAAGACCAACTAGATAACAATATGATCTTCGGTATCTTCCAGAAACTTATCAAAAATATGGCCTTCAACTTTGTCAAACTTTTCAGAAACTGTTGAGGAAACTAAGATATCGAACCAAATTGAAGGCACAAAACACAACAGCTAAGAAACTGATAAAGAAATCGAAACAACGAGTATTGCAAGTATCAAAAACAAGAAATAAATCGAATCAATGATGACACTTTTAAAAAGTAGAAGTAAATGTGCAAAGACTGGATCGTTTGAAAAAATATTTTTGAGGTGGAATCCCATGTTCCTAAAATGGTGTATTTATATGAAGAACAAGTCTAAATCGAGTTATGAAGCCTTACGAAAAACCAACTTTATGTTCCTACCTAGTACCAGAAGTCAGAACTCTTTACAACCACAATCACACTGTTAGTAACAGACCAGGCTTTTCAACTGAAATGTTTGAGGAAATGGCAAACCAGTGTGACATTCAAAAGCTGCCAGAACACCAAAAATATTTTGCATTGTCATTGGACAAAGTTAGTATAAAAGAGGACCTTGTTAGTGATAAAAAAACTGGTGTACTAACTGGATTCGAAACGCACAACAAATTGAACGACATGGAGAATGAAATTAAAGGGAAAACTACTCAACCTCTAGCAACTCATGTTTTGCAGCTGATGATCCGAGGAATAACTAGCGACATTGAAATTCCATTTGCACATTTTGGTACAAAAGGCATAGGCAGTGCTGAACTTCATAGTCTTCCCTGGGAAGCTATTCGAAAGCTTGAGATCAGTGGGTTTCGCATTTTGGCAGTTGTAGGTGATGGTGCGGTGGCGAATCGTAAATCTTTTCTCTTGAGCCAGGAAAACAATCCTAATTTTCCATATATGACAACGAACTTATTTGCAATGAATGAGGAGAGACCGTTGTTCTTCATTTCTGATGTGCCTCATCTATTAAAAACTGCACGTAACGGTTTTTGCAATAGCGGCGCTAATTCTAAATCTCGTGCACTGTGGAATAGTGGAGAAGAAATTAGTTGGAAAGTAATTCTACGATTATATTACCTCAAGTTAAGAAAAAAAGGAGAATTCAAACATTTACCGAAGCTCACGTACTGCCATGTGTTCCTGTACACTCATAGCAAAATGAAGGTAAAAGTATTGGTTAATCTACGATCTATCAATTAACTGTTGTATATATTCTTATATAGGTTAATTTGGCAGCTCAAGTAATGAGCGAAACTGTCGCTTCAGCCATCGAAACTGGAAAAAGGAAAATATATAGAGACAGTGAAATTTATTAGAGTCATAAATAAGTTTTTTGACCTTTGCAATGTCCAAAATCGTACGGAAGGGATCAAGACACAAAATACAGACACGTTCCCATATACGAGCATCGATGACGAAAGATTGAAAGTATGCATTTGTTGTATTCACACTTAGCTATTATTTTGAAACAAATGTTCTTATAGTGGTTAGAATTTGATTTTATAACTTACCTCGATGAAGTTATGAACAGAGAAGGTGATTTTTCAAAAAGTCAAAAGAGATCGCATGCTTCTTAGTCGAGAAACGATCGAAGGACTGAAAATATCAGGTAGTAATGAAATAATTTGAGGAATATTTGTTGGATAATGTAATTAATGATGAGTCGTTAACATTCTAGCTCTCTCCATTTCAAGAATAGTGAAATTCCTTCTGAACAAAGGAGCAGATTATATTTTAACGAGACATCTCAACCAAGACCCCTTGGTACAATTGTTTGGAAAACAACGAGCAGCTGGAGGAAGAAACACGAACCCTACTTTATGGCATTATGGTGCTAACAAGGACAATTTCAAATCAATTAGGAGCGTTGTTTTAGATGCAATTGGTGGAAACACTCAAATTGAAAAAGAATAGTTGCAACAAATTTGTTTGATTTCATTTAATGGTAACCATTATCACAATTTTCTTAATAAAACTAGAAAAATAAAAGAATCTTATTGCTTTCATAACTTTGCTTAAAACATAGATTGTAAACCAAACTTTATGGTATTTCCTCAACTAAAATTTAATATAAATCACTATCACAGTTTGTATAAATAGACTATATCAAAATTTCATTATCACAATGTAATGGGTACAGTTTCCCACGATACTTACAAATATTGTAAGAAGAGATCTGCATCTGGATCTCCTTCTAAAAAGCTTTAATCTTTATTTTCATTAGGTACGTGTAAATACTGCAGATATAAATCTGCATCCCGGTCTTCTTTTATAAAACTCAAATCTATGTTTTCTTTCTTCTTGCTAGTACAAGCCTTTAATTTCTGAAGAGGGCGATGCTTTTTATTTTCTTTTAATGGTTGTTTTGTAATAACCTTTAGCTCGTTTTTTTTCTTCATATTTTCTCTGAGTCCTTTCTTTTCACGAATACTTTCTCTTTTATCATGTTGATATTCCCCAATTAAGTCACTTTTCCTCTTAAATTAAAGAAACAATCAAGCAATTTTTTTAACCACTTTTCGGGATCAGGTCCACTATGAAGAGTTAACCACTCTCTAGAAATATCACTATTTTTTAGTACTTCTGTCATTGCGTTGCTTTTTAGGTTTTGGTTCCTCACAAGTTTGTAATCGTGCGCGTAATATTGGTCTGAGAGCGCTTTGATTTTCGAAATGAAGTCAAAATATTGAAGTAAGGCCTCCCCGGTTAAGTTTTGCGATCCATTGTTCACTCTCATGCCTTTCCACAGTTGTGTCTGGTTTTGTAATATTATGAATAGTTGTTGGAGGACATTTTTGATCGATAAGCCTCCTGACCACAAACCCGCCAACATATCTCAAAACATCTTCATTTTTGAGCTTCTTCAACTGGTGATCGCATTCAACTTCAAGTACCATTGTTTCAGGTGGCCTCTTCGCTTTCAACTTCTCATGTTTGAGGTGTAACGTGTTAATTTCAATTCTCAACTCAAACATAAGTTTATCGAAATTTTTTTGGAGAAAGGTTTGAATTATGGTTTTGCCCTCAAAAAATGACAATATAAACTAAAGGAGCTACTTGCTAAAAAAAGCTTTAAAATGTCACCATCCTTCCTTTCGTCGAAACAAAGCCTGTTTGTTATGGTTTGGTAATCGGTTCTAACATTTGAATGACTAATGTTAGAGTCCTTGACTAAAGAAAATAATTTTTGGGAAATAGCTTCAAGAAAGTTAACATTTTCCAGTGAATATCCTCCTAGTTCACGACCAAATTTCAAAACGCTGTCCTTTTCCACTATGAATTCACGGCAGGATTCTTCCATTTGTATAAAGCTCGATTCTGCACAACGCAGAACCACCGCTATAAAATAATGTTGAAATAGTACTTTAGGTTTATGGAACAAATTTTAACATAAAGCAACTCTCACTCACCTTTCAATTTTATCCTGTCCAGATTCAAATTTGCAGCCATATTTTTTAAAGTCACGCTTTTTATAAGTGCCAATATTTCAACGAGATGACGCCAATAACTTTGATCTTAGGGTTGGAAAAACAATGGAAAGATGGCACTATTGGCGTTATTATATAGAATTCACTAGTTTTCAACCCGCGGCCAGAAATATTAGACTTGCTACTCCTTCCCTTAATTCTCTTTGGTTTAATAACGAAAATCAATTTAAAAAAAATCTTTTTTAAATTGTAGCCGCATCACCGTGGCTTTTTTAGGATACACTGGCAATAAAAACTACTAATGCTAAATTTTAAGAGAACTTTCAAATATCGAAGGACGAGAGATTTACAACAAGTCTAAACAGCTGAAACGCTGAAACGAAATAAATGTATTTCTGCTTATAAAAGGCTGGTCAATTTGGTTAGAAACCTTAGCTATTCTTTCTAAAGTTGTAACATTAGTCTCGTCCCGGGCTCATTAATATTTTTATAAAAACACGACAGCTCGTCTCGGGTTCATTAATATTTTTTTAAAAACACCGCAGCTCGTCTCGGGTTCATTAATATTTTTTTTAAACACGACAGCTCGTCCCGGGCTCATTAATATTTTTTTTAAACACGACAGCTCGTCCCGGGCTCATTAATATTTTTTTTAAACACGACAGCTCGTCCCGGGCTCATTAATATTTTTTTTTTAAACACGACAACTCGTCCCGGGCTCATTAATATTTTTTTTAAACACGACAGCTCGTCCCGGGCTCATTAATATTTTTTTTTAAACACGACAGCTCGTCCCGGGCTCATTAATATTTTTTTTTAAACACGACAGCTCGTCCCGGGCTCATTAATATTTTTTTTAAACACGACAGCTCGTCCCGGGCTCATTAATATTTTTCTCCTAATTACAATAGATCGTCTCGAACTCACAAATCCTCTCTTTAAACATTTGAGCTTGTCTGGGGGCTCATATTTATTTCTGATACTAACAAGGGCTCGTCTCAGTCTCATTAGAATTTGCATAACTCGCGGGGCTCATTCCAGTCTTTAAATATCTCTTTTAAGTCTTAATATTTTTTCATATTGATTTATAAATCATAAGTCGAACGAAACAGCCTGGTACTCTCTTCACTACAAAAATCTTCGAAAATTCTAGAAGGAAGTTTACTTTGGACCAATCAGAAAACGACTGGGTTAAATCACGTTATCGAAAATAACCAGTAACGTAAATTACGTATCAACCCAGTAAGCCAGAGCTCTCTTCAAGGGCGATACGGCCAAGTGTGATCACGCGCTGTTCGCGCTTTAGTTAAGCGCAAACAGCACGTAATCAAAGTTGGTCGTGTCGGTGAGAAAGCAAGCGTTACGTTTACGGCACTTGTTGCTCTGCGCCGCAGCGCTCCCCAGTGGCGAAGGGTAACATAATCGTATAAAAACGGACACATAACCGTCTCTTAAAAATTAAAAGGTCTCATATCGGGCTCGTTACAAAAATATGGTCTCAGCTCGGAATCGTAGTAACACACTAAATTACATCGGACTCAGCTCAGGCTCACAGAAATTTACTTTATTTTAATGGTCTCATCTCGGGCTCGTATCATTCTCATAATAAAGCCTGGGCTCAGTCTCAAAACGAGCTAGGACTCCTAGTGTGAGATGAGCCCGTTCAGATATTGTTAAAGAAACTGAAGAAAAATTTGGCGCAGGCGCCTAAACAACCAACAGCGAGTAGTAGATTTGTAAGGCTTTAAAGTTGACGTAACTATGGTCGTACCCTTTTCGTCTCACAATTAGAATGGTTTCAAAATGAAATAATTAAAATATCACCCGAAAAGAAATACAGAAATAAGACGCCCACAAATAACGTCTTTCAAAAGAAATGACCCCCCCGACCGCCCCCCTCGTAACGAAGATAAACAATACCCCTGCTCGTAAATTAGGCAAGAAATTCTCTTAACACTCCTCAATTAGTAATAGCCCCCTTAACCTTAACATTATTAAATATCTTTCAAACTTTGGCTTTTTTTACATTAAGAAAACTAAACATATATAAATGAGAAAACCGACTTTAAATTTTGACGGTAAGTTAAAATAATTCAGTAAATTTGTTAAATCTTGATTTAATTGAAAGATTTATATAACTAATCAAAATAAAATTATTTTTCACGCATTCGTAACGATGAAATTTAAAAGCGATAAACTCCCCAAGAAGAATTCGAAATCAAATATTTATCGCCTAATCTGATGAACTGAGCGGCTAAGTCTTACGAGGAACCGACTCGGACGGCCACTGACTCCAAATATGAAGTTTCTTTCTCCAGTTTCTATAGAGCTCCAGCAAAGGTTTTCAAAACACCGAAATTACAAGGTCGGCATCCGTTTCGGTCAAACTCTTCAACAAAAGCGCCAAATTAAAGCCCAGTTCACACTATACAATTAATTGGGCCACTTAATTGTATCCAATTAATTGTAAGCAATAAAATTATATAGTGTGAACAGAAATATTGTAACAATGTTTCCAACTATTTCTGTTCACACTACGCAATTTTCTTGATTACAATTAGTTGGATACATTTAAGTGGCCCAATTAATTGTATAGTGTGAACTGGGCTTAAGTTTAAAAATTGCCCTCAATTTTTATTCTTATTTGCATCAATTAGTATGACTAACTAAACGACCAAATGGTTTCGTGAACCAGTAAGTTAAAATGTTTCTAAAATTTTTATTATTTCGGTCGAATTTTTATTATCTCCACATACCAAAAATTTAATTTCTAATGCGTCTTCTTTATGAAACTGTTCCCTTATTAATAAAAATTAAATAGGGCTAGTAATAAATAGGTTGAAATTCAATCAAGTGGAAATTAAAATTGGTAGAATATTTTTTAATGAAGTAAATAATCTTGTATCTTTGAGTAACTAATATCTTTAGTGTCCAGTTAAACCAAATCAATAATTAACTTTAAACTCTTTCGAATTCAAATAATTTATTTAGAAAGTGAAGTTTACAATTTGGATATTTCAATAACAATTGATTTTAAACTTCTTATTCAAGCGGGGAGAATCAAATCTTCGTAGAAGGCCTTCGATTCGTGGCTTAATGTTGAAATGAAATGCTTAGAAAAAGATCAAATTAAGACATCAAAGAAAAGAATGTTACCTTCTTTTTGTAGAAATTGGTTGAAATGAGTCGCTATTTTGGAAGCAGTCCCAACCGGAGCCAAATCGCGAGGAATAATGCCATTCACTACCAGGTATAATTCCCGATTGGAATTTGGAAACAAATTGAAACTTCCATCTGGAAGAGAATGTTTCTGGAAGATCTGAGTATCGTCATGGGTAAAAGGCAGAAACGTAGCTTGTACGAATTCATCTGATGCGCTGCTATTGACAGTTAAAGCGAAGTTCGTTCCGATTGATCGTATGACGAGACCAGCAGTGCTATTTTCCACTCGAAATCTCTGTGAAATTGCGTTAGTTTGTTTATTTACGACAGCTTTCCCGGCGTCACTATCTAAAACCTTTCTGGTCTCAACGTTGTAAAAATAATAAAACTGCTGCTCGTTAAGGGTGTCGTTGATGTCGTGGGCGAAGTTGTGAGCGAGGGTTTTGGGGATGGTGTTCCTCTCGGACAGAGAACTAGGGCTTTTAGAACTTGCAAATGGGGAATTGAGTTTTCTCAACGAAAATAGTTCCCTGTAGTTCCCCTCGACGCACACCGATCCTCCGTGTATTTCTCGAGTGGTTTCGTTGTATTCAATACAGGTTCCATCGAAAAGAACCAGATGAAATGGTCCTGTAAGCGGTGGTGATGGTTCCAAATTCAACGATGAGTCTGTGTTTTCCGCCACCAATTTCAACAACACGTGCCCTATCACCGCATTATCAGCCACCAGCAACGACAAAGCCATTGTCACCTGAAAAACATGGAGGTGCCACAACTTAATTTTTTTACTTGTAATTGTAGAGCTCGAACTATGTGACCAATTATATACTTTTATATTTAATTCGTTAAAGCAATTTTGTAATCGAAAAAGCTTTAACACCTTGATATTTTTAAAACGACTAGATTTGGTAAAAGCATAAATTAGTTTCGCCACGATGAGCGAATTGCTTTAAGCGATTTCGTAGACTGTAAATAAAAAGTGGGTTGCTGATAACAAAATTAAATTTCGAATTGAAATTATTACGTAAACTCCTTAAGTAATAGCCTTTCAATTAAAATTTATTATTGTATTAATTCACCAGATTATTTGAAATCGAGTTGATTTATTAGATTGGCTGAATTAATTAAATACTGCCATATTTTGAAGTAAGTGGTAGTTGTAAGGAAAACAGCAGTTTTGGTTTTCAATATTAACTCCTCTACAAATAGTCTTAGAATAAGGAAAGTTAATCGAAAAATGATGAGTAATTATCGACTGTTTAAAAGGAATAATCATTTACCCACCATTCCCGAACTTAAAACCAACTAATCCATTTCTATCCAAAAGCGTTCCTTCCATTCCCGTATTAAGGAAATAAGTCTAAAATGTCGCCCGTTCCCCTGTAATCCCTCGCTTAACTAACCGTTTCTATGCCAGCTGTCTCAAATACACGGCCAAGTGTTTAAAATTTTTTAAACAAATATGTTAAGTCAAATTGATATTTACGAAAATGGAGCTGAGCTTCTTCATTGTTGACTCTAGTTTGAGTTCCGACGACTTCTGGAACGATATATTTCACACTTGGTTTCGTCTGCAAAGTCCTATGAGCTTTACGGCATTTCTTAACCAGCTTTTATACTTTTGAGAAATGTATTTGATACATCATCTACTAGATTCATGTAATCTAATATAAGTTTCTTAATTAGGAATTCCAATTTCATTTTGCTGTAATCAACTTTCGTGACTCTGCTTTGATAATTTTATCTTTTTGTTAATTACGAAGTGTTTTTTCCATTTATCAATTTCATAGACATTTTTAAATATCGACGTCACATTATCAAATTTCCTCCGTCACGAGATGGTCAAAGGAAACACTTTACCCATGTGTATAATGAAGTAAACGTTGCTTTTGATTAAACACTTCGGTCATTTAATTTCATATTAACAGTCGATTCGTTGAAACTCTGGTTTTATTTTACATCAACCCCATCGAGACTTAAAGATAACCTTTCCTGTGATAATTTGTTTTTCATTTCGAACAAGCGTTAAGTTCGAGCCTCAATTGTAGTAATGAGTCTGGTAATCGATATTTTTAAATGTAATTTATTAATTTTTGTAAAAAAAATATTAT
Organism: Leiobunum rupestre; assembly: GCF_980474605.1. Classification (NCBI taxonomy): domain Eukaryota; kingdom Metazoa; phylum Arthropoda; class Arachnida; order Opiliones; family Sclerosomatidae; genus Leiobunum; species Leiobunum rupestre. The sequence goes on along the minus strand of NC_143385.1, from coordinate 49,634,526 downwards.
CGAACAAAATATTAATTTCAGATTGAAAAAACGTTTTTATATACCAAATATATATGGATTATATATAAATTGCAAGGTCATAAGAGTCTGTACGAACGCTGGCATCGAAAAATGGCACCCGTAGTTTCAATTTGATTTGCTTCCTCTCTCACCATATTTCATGACAAATAATATACGCATTGAAAAATTGCTTACAAGGAAACCAACTTTGGAAGTTTGCTGTTTAAATGGACATTTTATAATAAATGGCGCCAATTGAATCTCTTTTGCCGCTAAGTAAAATGAGTTTTTACTTTATTAAATTCTGATATTGTAAGATTCAGCTAAGATTCAGCTAGGCTAATACCCAAGGAAAAACCCTAGGCCTAAGTCACCGAGCGACTTCAGTGATCAACTTCGATAGAAACCACTAAGCAGCGGCAAAAATGTTCAAAACCAGGAGGCAGCGACCAAAATTGGAACCAAATAATCAGACTTGGCGCGAAAGACTAGAAGAAATTCCAGTTATGGCACATACCTACCAACGATATTTCTGTAAGCCTCGCAACACGATGCGAATTTGGAATCTGTAACCACGTAAGAGACTGCCGCGCCACGAGTGAATATTGACGAAAACTGGACTTGGCTGTTACACAATCTACAATGATCTTTTTCATTCTTATTGGCCCACAGGGCTTTAAACAATTCCCCTTCCCCTCGCTTTTTCCTCCTTAAAACATGTGGTCAAAATTTATTTACCGGTGCACCTCAGAGTAGTCGAACTCATTTTTAATCACGGGGTAATCTTAACAAAATGCCGTGAGCTTTCGTCCACAACCCGGGCTGATGACGAAGCTGCCAGGGGCCGCGATAGAACCCTGCTCCCGACAGTCGTATCGTTGACGCAAGCCATCCAACCCCCCAAAAGGGTCAACAGTGGGACGACCAGCACCCACTTCACACACGGCTGTGGGGATAAGGAATGACACTCAGCCTTCTTTGGAAATGGGCCCACCAGACGACGGGCACAGCTGGAAATCCAGTTCCGCCAAGGCACCAGACACGCGTGGACCCGCCCCCGTTAGCCCGAGCCGAATCCCAGATAACGGCCCCTAATTGACCAAAGCTAGAGGTGGAAATATGACTATTTAATCACGGCTAACATATCATAAAGCGCCAGTGCCCTTATGGGTTACAAAAGCCAGAACCCGTCTCCCCGGTAAAACAACGAGTTGTTGAAAACTTAGATCTCTTTGACAATACAGACTCCTTTTCTCTTCCTCTTTGCCAACAATCCAATACAGAATTCTCTTATCCCTTCCTATTCGCCTACAATCCAATACACAAAAATATTTTTTATTCCTCTTAGTCTACAATACAATACCTCATTCTCTTTTATTTTCTTCTTCGCCTTTAATACAATACACCATTCTCTTTTCGATTCCTCTTCGTCTTTAATACAATACACCATTCTCTTTTACCTTCTTCTTCGCCTTTAATACCATACACCATTCTCTTTTCCCTTCCTCTTCAAAAACTTTCAAAAATGAGGAATATACAGAAAAAAATAAAACATACCATTTTTAAACAAATGCGTCAAAAACATTCAAATCAACTAAAGAACACCTAAAATAAAATAAAAAATCCTAAGAATAATAATATAACGATATTACAGGACAGATCGCCCACTTTTAAAATAAATTGAAAATTTCGGTCGAAACTCTTATCTCACAACGATCACAGGTTAGCTGTGGTTCGCCGGCGCTTTAGCTTTGATTTAACATCATCACATGAATTATATCCAGCTAAAAAATACTTAAAATATTTTAAATCAATATTTGGTAGATAGATGTAGTAAAAATGGGTACAAACCTGAATAGTTATGATTAATTCGCTTAACTATAAAACAAAAGTATTGGTAAATGATTTGAAACAGCAAAGGCTTAAATTTACCAGTCACGTGTACGTTTAATCGTTCATGACTTTGTCACACAAATAATAGCTCTTTAAGAAGATAATAACTCCCTGCAGTGGCGTTGCTGAGAACTCAGAGGACCCCCCGCAAAAATCTCTATGGGGCCCCCCCTTTTTAATTTTTTTATGGTGAGCGCCCCCCACCCCCCCAGCTCGAGTTCCCCCTGAAGCTCGAGCTCCCCCGCACCGCGGTCCCTGCGGACCATCAGCTACGCCACTGACTCCCTGTTATCTTTCAACTTCTTGAATTTCAAAAATTATCTAATTTTTCAATACATGTATTTACACCACAGAAATTGAACACGTGAAAGAAAACTACAACTTTTGGCCACGACCAGCATTTAGCAACTACCGCAGGGTTGCCAGATTACCAGCGCTGGATTATCGTACCGAGTTTCAATTTGGATCGTACTTACAACCAGTCACTTTAGCCCAAAAGATATTTAGAGATAAAAAACAGTTGGTTAAACCTATTTAGCTAACTTTTTTGTAAGAAAAAACACGCGAAAAAATATTTCCGATTCGTGGCGACAACTATCAGTTCATAATCCAAATTGGAGGTACATTTATTTTACGTCGGCATACAACATGTATAAAAAATAACCATACCATTGCAAATGAGAAAACCAACTTAAATTTTGACAGTTAGAAGACATTTATAATTAGTCTAAAAAGAAAATTAAATTTCACGCATTCGTAACGATGAAATTTAAAAGCGATAAACTTCCCAAGAAGAATTCTAAATCAAATATTTGTCGCCTAATCTGATGAACTGAGCTGCTAAGGCATACGAGGAATCGACTCGGACGGCCACTGACACCAAATACGAAGTTTCTTTCTCCAGTTTCTATAGAGTTCCAGCAAAGGTTTTCAAACCACCGAAACTCCAACGTCGGAATGTTTTCCCAAACCAGTAAGTTAAAAGGTTTCTAGAACTTTTATTATTTCGGTCAAATTTTATTATTTCCACATACCAAAACTTTTTTTCTAACGCGTCTTCTTTATGAAACTATTCCCTTAAAAATAAAAATTTAATAGAGTTAATAATTAATAGGTTGAAATTCAAACAAGTAGAAATACATTTTTTCGAATATTTTATGATGAAGCAAATTATCTTGTATCTTTTAATAACTAATATCTCTGGTAAATCAGTAATTAACTTTAAACGACAAACGCCACTCTTTCGATTTAAAATAATTTATTTAGAAAGTGAAGTTTACAATTATAACATTTCAAAAACATTTGATTTTAAACTTCTTATTCAAGCTGGAAGAACCAAATGTTGAAATTAAATATTTACCGAAAAGATCCTATAAAGACAACAAACAAAATAATTTTACCTTTATACTACGCTAACTTCTGAAGAAATTTATTGAAATGAGTGGCTATTTTGGAAGCAGTCCCAACAGGAGCCAAATCGAGGGGAACATTACCATCCACTACCAGGTATAATTCCCGATTGGAATTCGGGACCAAATTGAAGTATCCTTCTAGAAGAGAATGTTTCTGGAAGATCTGAGTATCGTCATTGGTAAAAGGCAGAAACGTAGCTTGCGCGAATTCGCCTGATGCGCTGCTATCGACCGTTAAAGCGAAGTTCGTCTCGATTGATCGTATGACGAGACCAGCAGTGATATTTTCTACTCGAAATCTCTGCGAATTTGCGTAAGTTTGTTGGTTTACGACAGCTTTCCCGGCGTCACTATCTAAAACCTTTTTGGTCTCAACGTTGTAAAGATAATAAAACTGCTGCTCGATAAGGGTGTCGTTGATGTTGTGGGCGATGTTGTGATTGAGGGTTTTGGGGATGGTGTTCCTCTCGGACAGAGAACTAGGGCTTTTAGAACTTGCAAATGGGGAATTGAGTTTTCTCAACGAAAATAAATCCCTGTAGTTCCCCTCGACGCATTCAGATCCTCCGTGTACTTCTCGAGTGGTTTCGTTGTATTCAATACAGGTTCCGTCGAAAAGAACCAGATGATATGGTCCTGTAAGCGGTGGTGATCGTTCCAAATTCAACGATGAGTCTGTGTTTTCCGCCAACAATTTCAACAAGACGTGCCCTATCACCGCATTATCAGCCACCAGCAACGACAAAGCCATTGTCATCTGAAACACACGAAGGTGGCACAATTACAACTTAATTTTACTTGAAATTGTAGAGCTCCGACTCTGTAACCCATTATATAAATTTATATTTAATTTGGTAATGGAAAAAGCTTTAACACCTTGACATTTTTAAAACGACTAGATTTGATAAAATTATGGATTAGTTTCGCCATTTTAGCGAATTGCTTTCAGCTATTTCTTAAACTATAAATAAAAGTGGGCTGTTGTCTTAGATTAAAGAAATAAAATTAAAAAATGAATCATTACCGACTTTATAAATCGAAAAAATCATTTACCAACCGTTCCCGTATTAGGGAAATGACTCTAAAGACTTGTCGAGGTTAACGGTAACAGTTAGAGAAAGGAGCGGTTGGCTCACGTGGCATGAAGGGCTTGTCACCACCCTCCTACGCATTGTAACCCGGCCACCTGGATTAATGGCTTTTAAAGTCGCTTGATAACTTAGGCCTAAGGCTTGGGTATTAGCCTAGCTGATTATCATTATTAATGTCGCCCGTTCCCACTGTTATCCCTCGCTTAACTATTATATTAAAATTTTCTATAATAAAATAAATTTGTATTTACGAAAATGGAGCTGAACTTCTTCATTGTTGACTCTTGTTTGAGTTCCGACGACTTCTGCTGCGAAATATGTCACTCTTGGGTTCGTCCGCAAACGTCCTGTGAGCATTATGACATTTCTTCACCAGCTTTTATACTTTTGAGAAATGCATTTGATACATCATCTTCTAGATTCGTGTAATCTAGAATAAGTTTCTTAGGAATTCCAATTTTATTTTGCTACAATCAACTTTCGTGATTTTCAGAGGAAACTTTGCTTCGATAACATTTAAATTTATCTTTTGATAATAAAGAAAGGTTTCGGCCTTTATCAATTTCCGAGAAATTATATCTTAATATCGACTTTACTTTTCATTTTATACGAGGATGTCTTTATTGCTATTTAGGAGAATGACTGCGTGAAGACTCTTCGCGAGCATGATGGTCGAATTCCCCCCGCCACGGTTTGAGCAAAGGAAACACTTTATCAGTGTGTGTTATGGAGTAAACGTAAAGATTTGCTTTTGATTTTCTTTCATATTCACAATCGGTTCGGTTTTATTTTACATCAACCCCATCGCGAATTACAAGATAACCCTTTCCATCATAATTTATTTTACATTTCAAACAAGCGTTAAGTTCAAGCCCAAATTGAATTTATGTGTTTGGTAATCGAAATTTTTAAATTTAATTTAATAATTTTGGTAAAAATATATTGTTGAATCTAATTTTCTTTTTAAATCAACACAAGATGTCACGGACTTTGAAGTACACAAAATTCCCCCGATGTTTTTAATTAATTTTGAATACTAAATTCAAATTTAAACCCATTTCAATCATTCAATGATTCTAAATAACACTGTCTATACTATATCTGATATATCCTAATTTACTGTGACTGTCGTTTCTTTATATTTTTACAACTATTTAATAATATATTTTAATAGTTGCTAATGAACAACTATAATAGTAGTTAGTGTAGGGAGTTGTTGGATCACGTGGCATGGTCTTGCCACCACCCTCCTACGCATTGTAACCCGGGCACCTGAGTTAATGGCTTTAAAAGTCAATTGATGACTTCCTCTTCGCCGACAATACACCATTCTCTTTTCCCTTCCTCTTCGCCGACAATACACCATTCTCTTTTCCCATCCTCTTCGCCGACAATACACCATTCTCTTTTCCCTTCCTCTTCGCCGACAATACACCATTCTCTTTTCCCTTCCTCTTCGCCGACAATATACCATTCTCTTTTCCCTTCCTCTTCGCCGACAATACACCATTCTCTTTTCCCTTCCTCTTCGCCGACAATACACCATTCTCTTTTCCCTTCCTCTTCGCCGACAATACACCATTCTCTTTTCCCTTCCTCTTCGCCGACAATACACCATTCTCTTTTCCCTTCCTCTTCGCCGACAATACACCATTCTCTTTTCCCTTCCTCTTCGCCGACAATACACCATTCTCTTTTCCCTTCCTCTTCGCCGACAATACACCATTCTCTTTTCCCTTCCTCTTCGCCGACAATACACCATTCTCTTTTCCCTTCCTCTTCGCCGACAATACACCATTCTCTTTTCCCTTCCTCTTCGCCGACAATACACCATTCTCTTTTCCCTTCCTCTTCGCCGACAATACACCATTCTCTTTTCCCTTCCTCTTCGCCGACAATACACCATTCTCTTTTCCCTTCCTCTTCGCCGACAATACACCATTCTCTTTTCCCTTCCTCTTCACCATCAATACACCATTCACTTTTAAGATCCTCTTCGCCTACAATACAATACACCATTCTCTTTTCCCTTCCTCTTCGTCTACAATGCAATACACCATTCTCTTTTCCCTTCCTCTTCGTCTACAATGCAATACACCATTCTCTTTTCAGTTCCTCTTTGCCTACAATGCAATACACCATTCTCCTTTCAGTTCCTCTTCACCTACAGTACAATACTCCATTCTCTATTCAGTTCCTCTTCACCTACAATACAATACACCATTCACTTTGTTTACAAGAAATTATAACGGTGGCGCAACGAAGAGTATAAAAATTGTTATATTTCACCCCCAATGCCTGTCATTTGTCAAATAAATGTAAATTAAATGCTGATTAAATTTCCAATTAAATGCTGATTAAGAATGTTGAAAACAAAATTCTACGGGCATATAATTAATTGAAAACGTCAAACGCGTTTAAAGAACCGTTAAGAACATTTTAATATAAGAATCTTATAAAGTTAGAATTATGTTCAACATTAAATTAAGAGACTGTGAGCTGACATCAACCATCACAATACGAGCAATCTATTCATTTAATTAATTAAACTTTAAGGTAAAAGAGGAAAAGCAAGGTGTCTTGACAGAAATAGAGTTTCCTTTTAATCTTAAAAATATTTAGTATAATTACACAGAATCATATTTTCCCCCAAAATAAAATCATACTATATATATAAAGAATTTGATTTCTAATATTACAACAATGACTTTAAATGATGTTAATATATATAATGATAATAATTGTCGATTCGCAGAAACATCTTAGTGTCAACTGAGCCAAGAAGCTCCAAACCTCACACAGAGCTATTGGAGACGAAACCAACTCGGAAATATCTAACTTGGCAAAGTGGAGCCAACAATGAAGAAGTTAATATAAACCTCTTTTTATAACATTTGTTTGGGAGTACTTAAGAGAGTTTATGAAAATGGCTATAATAATTTGCGGTTTCACATTGGATAAATGTTGAAATAACTTTATCAGGTTTTACGGTTTTTTGAAGTTAAATTTCCCAAGTATCAGGAATTTGACACGTCAAACCTCGATATCTCGAATTAAAATCTTCGCAGACCGACAGCATGCCCCGTGAGTTACGCGCGCAAAGTATGTCATTCTTATGTTAAGGGAATCAGAAGCAAATATTTAGATTCGCCTCATTGGTAAATGTTTTCCAAGTGCCAATATTAAAGAATTAAAAATTGGTGTTTGACCAACGGTCCTCTATTCGTAAACGACAAAAATCTCAAATGAAACATAGATTTAGCGTTTCGATGACGAAAGTGTTAAGTAATAAGTGAATAAGGGACGTGATATTTAAGCTCTATCAATGTAGGTCGAATATTTCAATTAGTGATGTAAATTTACCGGTAAATTTACCATTAACTTTTTTAATCAAAATAATAGTTTGATGTCACAATAATGATTAAAATAGTATTTTAATTTTACCATAGCCTTAGGTTACATTAAACTTAGAGAAACCACCTAAATAACCCCTTAGAAATACATTTAAATGTATGGAACGTAAAATCACAGTGCCGCGAATTCGGGGTTCTCAACGGGGCCGCTGCAAGCGGCTCAATAGTCTCGAAAATTATTAGTATCGAATGTGAATAACACCGAAAGATTGTAAAAAGTGTCCTAATCTCGAATCTGAATAGTCTCGAAAATTATTAGTCTCGAATGTGAAAAACACCGAAAGATTGTAAAAAGTGTCCTAATCTCGAATCTGAATAGTCTCGAAAATTATTAGCAGAGATTGGAGTGCTAAACTCGCCAACCACAAGGCCAACATTGTAATTCGGGTGAATTCGATATTTTCGTTTTTTGACAGCTCTGGCTTAGGCTAGTCTTCCACCACTATTGTTAAAACGATAAGAATAAGGGTGATTATTATTATCACTTATAAGTACGCCATCAAAACCTTTTCTCTAATGAAACGTTACGCATCACGGGATATGACGTAAATTACGTCACTTCCAACTCCGTGACGAAAACCTTACATCAGCTTTATAGATCCCTTTTCTCGTTTGGCGCTTATTCGACTCTTTTGAGAGGTGAAATGGGCGCTCTTCTCATTTCAGACTATTTTGATAGGGGTAATGAATGATATTCCGTTTTCCCCCTTTTTTGCAGGTGAAATGGGCGCTCTTCTCATTTCAGACTATTTTGAATGGGGGTAATGAATGATATTCCGTTGTCCCCCTTTTTTGGAGGTGAAATGGGCGCTCTTCTCATTTCAGACTATTTTGATAGGGGTAATGAATGATATTCCGTTTTCCCCCTTTTTTGGAGGTGAAGTGGGCGCTCTTCTCATTTCAGACTATTTTGATAGGGGTAATGAATGATATTCCGTTTTCCCCCTTTTTTTAAGGTGAAATGGGCGCTCTTCTCATTTCAGACTATTTTGATAGGGGTAATGAATGATATTCCGTTTTCCCCCTTTTTTGGAGGTGAAATGGGCGCTCTACTCATTTCAGACTATTTTGATAGGGGTAATGAATGATATTCCGTTTTCCCCCTTTTTTGGAGGTGAAATGGGCGCTCTTCTCATTTCAGACTATTTTGATAGGGGTAATTAATGATATTCCGTTTTCCCCCTTTTTTGGAGGTGAAATGGGCGCTCTTCTCATTTCAGACTATTTTGATAGGGGTAATTAATGATATTCCGTTTTCCCCCTTTTTTGGAGGTGAAATGGGCGCTCTTCTCATTTCAGACTATTTTGATAGGGTAATGAATGATATTCCGTTTTCCCCCTTTTTTGGAGGTGAAATGGGCGCTCTTCTCATTTCAGACTATTTTGATAGGGGTAATGAATGATATTCCGTTTTCCCCCTTTTTTGGAGGTGAAATGGGCACTCTTCTCCTTACAGACTATTTTGATAGGGGTAATGAATGATATTCCGTTTTCCCCCTTTTTGGAGGTGAAATGGGCGCTCTTCTCATTTCAGACTATTTTGATAGGGGTAATGAATGATATTCCGTTGTCCCCGTTTTTTGGAGGTGAAATGGGCGCTCTTCTCATTTCAAACTATTTTGATAGGGGTAATGAATGATATTCCGTTTTCCCCCTTTTTTGGAGGTGAAATGGGCGCTCTTCTCATTTCAGACTATTTTGATAGGGGTAATGAATGTTATTCCATTTTCCCCCTTTTTTGGAGGTGAAATGGGTGCTCTTCTCATTTCAGACTATTTTTATAGGGGTAATGAATGATATTCCGTTGTCCTCCTTTTTTGGAGGTGAAATGGGCGCTCTTCTTATTTCAGACTATTTTGATAGGGGTAATGAATGATATTCCGTTTTCCCCCTTTTTTGGAGGTGAAATGGGCGCCCTTCTCATTTCAGACTATTTTGATAGGGGTAATGAATGATATTCCGTTTTCCCCCTTTTTTGGAGGTGAAATGAGCGCTCTTCTCATTTCAGACTATTTTGATAGGGGTAATGAATGATATTCCGTTGTCCCCCTTTTTTGGAGGTGAAATGGGCGCTCTTCTCATTTCAGACTATTTTGATAGGGGTAATGAATGATATTCCGTTTTCCCCCTTTTTTGGAGGTGAAATGGGCGCTCTTCTCATTTCAGACTATTTTGATAGGGGTAATGAATGATATTCCGTTTTCCCCCTTTTTTGGAGGTGAAATGGGCGCTCTTCTCATTTCAGACTATTTTGATAGAGGTAATGAATGATATTCCGTTTTCCCCCTTTTTTGGAGGTGAAATGGGCGGTCTTCTCATTTTAGACTATTTTGATAGGGGTAATGAATGAAATTCCGTTTTCCCCCTTTTTTGGAGGTGAAATGGGCGCTCTTCTCATTTCAGACTATTTTGATAGGGGTAATGAATGATATTCCGTTTTCCCCCTTTTTTGGAGGTGAAATCAGCGCTCTTCTCATTTCAGATTATTTTGATAGGGGTAATGAATGATATTCCGTTGTCCCCCTTTTTTGGAGGTGAAATGGGCGCTCTTCTCATTTCAGACTATTTTGATAGGGGTAATGAATGATATTCCGTTTTCCCCCTTTTTTGGAGGTGAAATGGGCGCTCTTCTCATTTCAGACTATTTTGATAGGGGTAATGAATGATATTCCGTTTTCCCCCTTTTTTGGAGGTGAAATGGGCGCTCTTCTCATTTCAGACTATTTTGATAGGGGTAATGAATGATATTCCGTTGTCCCCCTTTTTTGGAGGTGAAATGGGCGCTCTTCTCATTTCAAACTATTTTGATAGGGGTAATGAATGATATTCCGTTTTCCCCCTTTTTTGGAGGTGAAATGGGCGCTCTTCTCATTTCAGACTATTTTGATAGGGGTAATGAATGATATTCCGTTTTCCCCCTTTTTTGGAGGTGAAATGGGCGCTCTTCTCATTTCAGACTATTTTGATAGGGGTAATGAATGATATTCCGTTTTCCCCCTTTTTTGGAGGTGAAATGGGCGCTCTTCTCATTTCAGACTATTTTGATAGGGGTAATGAATGATATTCCGTTTTCCCCCTTTTTTGGAGGTGAAATGGGCGCTCTTCTCATTTCAGACTATTTTGATAGGGGTAATGAATGATATTCCGTTTTCCCCCTTTTTTGGAGGTGAAATGGGCGCTCTTCTCATTTCAGACTATTTTGATAGGGGTAATGAATGATATTCCGTTTTCCCCCTTTTTGGGGGGTTAAATGGGCGCTCTTCTCATTTCAGACTATTTTGATAGGGGTAATGAATGATATTCCGTTTTCCCTTTTTTGGAGGTGAAATGGGCGCTCTTCTCATTTCAGACTATTTTGATAGGGGTAATGAATGATATTCCGTTTTCCCCCTTTTTTGGAGGTGAAATGGGCGCTCTTCTCATTTCAGACTATTTTGATAGGGGTAATGAATGATATTCCGTTATCCCCCTTTTTTGGAGGTGAAATGGGCGCTCTTCTCATTTCAGACTATTTTGATAGGGGTAATGAATGATATTCCGTTTTCCCCCTTTTTTGGAGGTGAAATGGGCGCTCTTCTCATTTCAGACTATTTTGATAGGGGTAATGAATGTTATTCCGTTGACCCTTTTTTTTGGAGGTGAAATGGGCGCTCTTCTCATTTCAGACAATTTTGATAAGGGTAATGAATGATATTCCGTTTTCCCCCTTTTTTGGAGGTGAAATGGACGATGTTATCCATTTTATTTTGCCCTCTTTAAAAAAACAATACTCCAAGTAGTGAAAAGTATTTATTAAACAATCTTAACCAAACACTTTAAAAACTTGAATATCAAAATTGGCGAGACATGTTTCGGCGTAAACGACAGTCGCAACTTGTCCGATTAGAAATTGGGTATTGCAATAACACCCCATGTAGCACAAAGCAGTCGGAACTAGGTCGGGGTGGTGTTTAAATACTAGGTGATTAGATCAAAAGATTCAGCTCATTCAAGGGTTTAAAATAATTTTTTTTACAAGAATTCCAAGAGAAATCACCCCCATTTGGCTGGCTACTTGTATGGTCAAATCATTTAGCTTGCTTCGAGCTAAATGATTTGGGAGTAGAAGGAAAGTGAGGTTGACACTCTGATCCTAGGATCGAGGATCAAGGATCCGGGATTTAAGGGGTGAAATGGGTGTAAAATCGTTGAAAAGTTAATGTATTTATGATATTTTTCGCGACGATTTGTTTTTTCGTATATCAACATATTATGTTCAGGACCAACTTGTTTCTTTATCTCCTCTTATCTCGAGTGACACTTGAACGTATTTCTTAACGCGTTTTATCGTACGGAAAAAGTTGAAATGATGTAAAAAGTGATAACCTGGGAGATAGCATGCGGATTACCCGGGGGACGCGGTTAATTTAAATTTAAACCACGGATTTGAGTGTTTTGACGTCATGGAATATACGTTGTTAAAATGACGTAGAATGGAAATATTTTTAAACTTAATTGTAATATCATTGTAGTACTTAAATATGATTGGCACTTGAACCTATCTCACGAGCATTTCAATTTGAGCTTTTTATCGAAAAAAACGTCGTTGTTCCCTCGACATTTCTTGTGTTTGTATCGTCTGCTATAATCAAAATTGCGTAAATCTGGGAGTCGATTCTGTTCTGTACTGTTGTATTATAATAGTTAACCAAATAATTCCAAAGGGATAAAATATATTTTTATTTAAGACTTTTATTGTCAGTAACGTCTGCTTACGCCAGAGATAATTTAGATAGGGAGATGAAGGTCTTGCCTTTAACCGTACCAAAAAAACATGTCGCCCAAACAAACGGTCCCGTCGGGATTATCTGGCCAGGTTGACTTCCTGTCATGTGACAGCTACGTTTTCTCCTAGATTCTAATTGGTTGCTTTTATTTTGATTTTACGCGCATAACTGCAGCGCCATCTGGCAGCGGTAGAGAGAACGTTTGATCATTTTCATCTGAATTCTATCGAGCGAGCGTATTTAAATTTTCTCTGAAATATATTCAAATTTACTTATGAATTGGAAGGTTTATTTTCTAAAGGTTAAAATTCATTGCGTTTAAATATATTTCAGTTTTTCCAATGTTAATAACATTATTAAATGGTTATCTTATAGGCGAGTCAAATTTATTAAACCATCCAAGGCTTAAGAAAAGCCTCGGCGAATTGTCTGCAAATATGGGTCTTGTAGTTCCAAACAAAACTCGACTAATAGACAGGTTAATGGAGCCCCCGGAGTCTTTTTCATAAAGTTTCTATCAGCAAAAAAGGAAACCGAAAAATGTCAACGGTGGGTTCAGGCATGTGGTCGAGAAGACTTTACTTTATCCGATGTTTCTCTATGAAAATGAAAACGACGAACGTTTGAACTTGAAGGTAAATGAACCCATTTTTTGGATGCTTCAAGAAAATAAATGCCATTCTTTAATTTTAGTGGCTAGAAAAAGACTTCATGAAGTATTTAGAATCTTGGGAGAAAGATATTACCAATCGGCCTGGAGATTTTGCCAACAGCGAAAGGAACAAAATGCTTTTGAGCGCAGCAACAGTTGAGGGTCTAGGAATGACTGGTACAACAATGGCTCCCGTAGTTTCAATTTGATTTGCTTCCTCTCTCACCATATTTCATGACAAATAATATACGCATTGAAAAATTGCTTACAAGGAAACCAACTTTGGAAGTTTGCTGTTTAAATGGACATTTTATAATAAATGGCGCCAATTGAATCTCTTTTGCCGCTAAGTAAAATGAGTTTTTACTTTATTAAATTCTGATATTGTAAGATTCAGCTAAGATTCAGCTAGGCTAATACCCAAGGAAAAACCCTAGGCCTAAGTCACCGAGCGACTTCAGTGATCAACTTCGATAGAAACCACTAAGCAGCGGCAAAAATGTTCAAAACCAGGAGGCAGCGACCAAAATTGGAACCAAATAATCAGACTTGGCGCGAAAGACTAGAAGAAATTCCAGTTATGGCACATACCTACCAACGATATTTCTGTAAGCCTCGCAACACGATGCGAATTTGGAATCTGTAACCACGTAAGAGACTGCCGCGCCACGAGTGAATATTGACGAAAACTGGACTTGGCTGTTACACAATCTACAATGATCTTTTTCATTCTTATTGGCCCACAGGGCTTTAAACAATTCCCCTTCCCCTCGCTTTTTCCTCCTTAAAACATGTGGTCAAAATTTATTTACCGGTGCACCTCAGAGTAGTCGAACTCATTTTTAATCACGGGGTAATCTTAACAAAATGCCGTGAGCTTTCGTCCACAACCCGGGCTGATGACGAAGCTGCCAGGGGCCGCGATAGAACCCTGCTCCCGACAGTCGTATCGTTGACGCAAGCCATCCAACCCCCCAAAAGGGTCAACAGTGGGACGACCAGCACCCACTTCACACACGGCTGTGGGGATAAGGAATGACACTCAGCCTTCTTTGGAAATGGGCCCACCAGACGACGGGCACAGCTGGAAATCCAGTTCCGCCAAGGCACCAGACACGCGTGGACCCGCCCCCGTTAGCCCGAGCCGAATCCCAGATAACGGCCCCTAATTGACCAAAGCTAGAGGTGGAAATATGACTATTTAATCACGGCTAACATATCATAAAGCGCCAGTGCCCTTATGGGTTACAAAAGCCAGAACCCGTCTCCCCGGTAAAACAACGAGTTGTTGAAAACTTAGATCTCTTTGACAATACAGACTCCTTTTCTCTTCCTCTTTGCCAACAATCCAATACAGAATTCTCTTATCCCTTCCTATTCGCCTACAATCCAATACACAAAAATATTTTTTATTCCTCTTAGTCTACAATACAATACCTCATTCTCTTTTATTTTCTTCTTCGCCTTTAATACAATACACCATTCTCTTTTCGATTCCTCTTCGTCTTTAATACAATACACCATTCTCTTTTACCTTCTTCTTCGCCTTTAATACCATACACCATTCTCTTTTCCCTTCCTCTTCAAAAACTTTCAAAAATGAGGAATATACAGAAAAAAATAAAACATACCATTTTTAAACAAATGCGTCAAAAACATTCAAATCAACTAAAGAACACCTAAAATAAAATAAAAAATCCTAAGAATAATAATATAACGATATTACAGGACAGATCGCCCACTTTTAAAATAAATTGAAAATTTCGGTCGAAACTCTTATCTCACAACGATCACAGGTTAGCTGTGGTTCGCCGGCGCTTTAGCTTTGATTTAACATCATCACATGAATTATATCCAGCTAAAAAATACTTAAAATATTTTAAATCAATATTTGGTAGATAGATGTAGTAAAAATGGGTACAAACCTGAATAGTTATGATTAATTCGCTTAACTATAAAACAAAAGTATTGGTAAATGATTTGAAACAGCAAAGGCTTAAATTTACCAGTCACGTGTACGTTTAATCGTTCATGACTTTGTCACACAAATAATAGCTCTTTAAGAAGATAATAACTCCCTGCAGTGGCGTTGCTGAGAACTCAGAGGACCCCCCGCAAAAATCTCTATGGGGCCCCCCCTTTTTAATTTTTTTATGGTGAGCGCCCCCCACCCCCCCCCCAGCTCGAGTTCCCCCTGAAGCTCGAGCTCCCCCGCACCGCGGTCCCTGCGGACCATCAGCTACGCCACTGACTCCCTGTTATCTTTCAACTTCTTGAATTTCAAAAATTATCTAATTTTTCAATACATGTATTTACACCACAGAAATTGAACACGTGAAAGAAAACTACAACTTTTGGCCACGACCAGCATTTAGCAACTACCGCAGGGTTGCCAGATTACCAGCGCTGGATTATCGTACCGAGTTTCAATTTGGATCGTACTTACAACCAGTCACTTTAGCCCAAAAGATATTTAGAGATAAAAAACAGTTGGTTAAACCTATTTAGCTAACTTTTTTGTAAGAAAAAACACGCGAAAAAATATTTCCGATTCGTGGCGACAACTATCAGTTCATAATCCAAATTGGAGGTACATTTATTTTACGTCGGCATACAACATGTATAAAAAATAACCATACCATTGCAAATGAGAAAACCAACTTAAATTTTGACAGTTAGAAGACATTTATAATTAGTCTAAAAAGAAAATTAAATTTCACGCATTCGTAACGATGAAATTTAAAAGCGATAAACTTCCCAAGAAGAATTCTAAATCAAATATTTGTCGCCTAATCTGATGAACTGAGCTGCTAAGGCATACGAGGAATCGACTCGGACGGCCACTGACACCAAATACGAAGTTTCTTTCTCCAGTTTCTATAGAGCTCCAGCAAAGGTTTTCAAACCACCGAAACTCCAACGTCGGAATGTTTTCCCAAACCAGTAAGTTAAAAGGTTTCTAGAACTTTTATTATTTCGGTCAAATTTTATTATTTCCACATACCAAAACTTTTTTTCTAACGCGTCTTCTTTATGAAACTATTCCCTTAAAAATAAAAATTTAATAGAGTTAATAATTAATAGGTTGAAATTCAAACAAGTAGAAATACATTTTTTCGAATATTTTATGATGAAGCAAATTATCTTGTATCTTTTAATAACTAATATCTCTGGTAAATCAGTAATTAACTTTAAACGACAAACGCCACTCTTTCGATTTAAAATAATTTATTTAGAAAGTGAAGTTTACAATTATAACATTTCAAAAACATTTGATTTTAAACTTCTTATTCAAGCTGGAAGAACCAAATGTTGAAATTAAATATTTACCGAAAAGATCCTATAAAGACAACAAACAAAATAATTTTACCTTTATACTACGCTAACTTCTGAAGAAATTTATTGAAATGAGTGGCTATTTTGGAAGCAGTCCCAACAGGAGCCAAATCGAGGGGAACATTACCATCCACTACCAGGTATAATTCCCGATTGGAATTCGGGACCAAATTGAAGTATCCTTCTAGAAGAGAATGTTTCTGGAAGATCTGAGTATCGTCATTGGTAAAAGGCAGAAACGTAGCTTGCGCGAATTCGCCTGATGCGCTGCTATCGACCGTTAAAGCGAAGTTCGTCTCGATTGATCGTATGACGAGACCAGCAGTGATATTTTCTACTCGAAATCTCTGTGAATTTGCGTAAGTTTGTTGGTTTACGACAGCTTTCCCGGCGTCACTATCTAAAACCTTTTTGGTCTCAACGTTGTAAAGATAATAAAACTGCTGCTCGATAAGGGTGTCGTTGATGTTGTGGGCGATGTTGTGATTGAGGGTTTTGGGGATGGTGTTCCTCTCGGACAGAGAACTAGGGCTTTTAGAATTTGCAAATGGGGAATTGAGTTTTCTCAACGAAAATAGTTCCCTGTAGTTCCCCTCGACGCATTCAGATCCTCCGTGTACTTCTCGAGTGGTTTCGTTGTATTCAATACAGGTTCCGTCGAAAAGAACCAGATGATATGGTCCTGTAAGCGGTGGTGATCGTTCCAAATTCAACGATGAGTCTGTGTTTTCCGCCACCAATTTCAACAAGACGTGCCCTATCACCGCATTATCAGCCACCAGCAACGACAAAGCCATTGTCATCTGAAACACACGAAGGTGGCACAATTACAACTTAATTTTTTACTTGAAATTGTAGAGCTCCGACTCTGTAACCCATTATATAAATTTATATTTAATTTGGTAATGGAAAAAGCTTTAACACCTTGACATTTTTAAAACGACTAGATTTGATAAAATTATGGATTAGTTTCGCCATTTTAGCGAATTGCTTTCAGCTATTTCTTAAACTATAAATAAAAGTGGGCTGTTGTCTTAGATTAAAGAAATAAAATTAAAAAATGAATCATTACCGACTTTATAAAACGAAAAATCATTTACCAACCGTTCCCGTATTAGGGAAATGACTCTAAAGACTTGTCGAGGTTAACGGTAACAGTTAGAGAAAGGAGCGGTTGGCTCACGTGGCATGAAGGGCTTGCCACCACCCTCCTACGCATTGTAACCCGGCCACCTGGATTAATGGCTTTTAAAGTCGCTTGATGACTTAGGACTAAGGCTTGGGTATTAGCCTAGCTGATTATCATTATTATTGTCGCCCGTTCCGACTGTTATCCCTCGCTTAACTATTATATTAAAATTTTCTCTAATAAAATAAATTTGTATTTACGAAAATGGAGCTGAACTTCTTCATTGTTGACTCTTGTTTGAGTTCCGACGACTTCTGGAACGATATATTTCACACTTGGTTTCGTCTGCAAAGTCCTATGAGCTTTACGGCATTTCTTAACCAGCTTTTATACTTTTGAGAAATGCATTTGATACATCATCTTCTAGATTCGTGTAATCTAGAAGAAGTTTCTTAGGAATTCCGATTTTATTTTGCTGTAATCAACTTTCGTGACTTTCAGAGGAAACTCTGCTTCGATAATATTTAAATTTATCTTTTTGATAACCAAGAAGTGTTTCGGCCTTTATCAATTTCCGAGAAATTATTTCTAAATATCGACGTTTCTTTTTCAGTTTATACAAGGATGACTTTATTGATATTTAGGGACAATGCCTGCGTGAAGACTCCGCGAGCATGATGGTCAAATTCCCCCCGCGACCAGATGGGCAAAGGAAACACTTTACCAGTGTGTGTCATGGAGTAAACGTAAAGAAATGCTTTGTATTTACTTTCATATTAAAAGTCGATTCGCAGAAAATGCGGTTTCATTTTACATCAACCCCATCGAGACTTAAAGATAACCTTTCGTGTGATCATTTGTTTTTCATTTCGAACAAGCGTTAAGTTCGAGCCTCAATTGTAGTAATGAGTCTGGTAATCGATATTTTTAAATTTAATTTTATAATTGCACTAAAAATGTATTGTTGAATCTAATTTTTATTTTTTAATTAAAACAAGATGTCACGGACATTTGAGTACACACAATCCCCCGATGCATTAAATATATTTTGAATATTAAATTTAAATTACACTCACTAATCATAACCAACCAATTGGGACTCGATGAAAACCCATAGCCAACCCATAGCCACGCTCAATAACAAACGCGCGGTGCCCTAAAAAGAACGCCGAAAAAGTTCAACGCGCACAATCGTCGATTTTAAGAAACTCCGGTTTTATTTGACTTATAAGATGACTTGTACTGTGATAATTTATTTTCCATTTCGAAGAAGCGTTTAATTCGAAAATCAATTGTACCGTTTAATGAGTCTAGTTTTCGGTATTTTTAAATAAATGTTTATTAATTTTATTAAAAATATAATAAACCAAATATTTCTTTAAAGATTGAAATAATCAAGGTGGCTCTAAAAGGTAGGAAACCCCAAGTCACGGACACACGCCTTTCATTCAGCTGGAAACCAATTCCGCCAAGATACCAGACAAGCGTGCACCCTTGCCGTTAACCTGAGATATTGAAGAGTGTGATTCCTAAGACAATATAATATATGATATCTCTTTCTCTTGGCCTAGAAGAACGAAAAAGAATTATCTTTTCCCTTCCTCTTCACCTACAATACGAATCCGTAATTATCCTTTCCCTTCCACTTCGCCTAAAGTACAATACACCATTCGCTTTTCCCTTCCTCTTAGCCTACAATATTATATTTTATTTTCATCTTTGTTTACAAGACATTATAGCGGTGGCGTAACGAGGGGTAATGGCGCCAGTAAAAAATTATACTTTTTATATTATTAGAAACGTTTTAAATTAAAAGTAAAGAAAATTTCAATATTAGAAAATAAATCGTTTCATTTTTATTGTAATGGCAACTTTCTAAACATATATTCGGCTTAATTTTCTTAATCTTTAAGAACTAATTAGTTTAAAAATTGTTTTAAAAACTACGCATATCATTTCAATTAATCTTAAATTGATTTCGAAAATAATTAAAGATATATTTTTCAATATTAGTCGATAATTCATCAGTTTTTTATTTGGTATGTAACAATGAACATAAGAGTAAATACTATGTGAAAAAATCGACGCACATGGTCCAATAGATGTTTCTTTGAAATAAAATCATTTAAAAGTAATAATATATTATGTTTCCCTTCCGTCACTTGTAAAAGTAAGCAACATTTAAACAAGAAGGCCACGTAACTTTATAGGAAGACCAATTCTGTTTGGATTACCGCCATATTGGAAATAGGTTGAAATGTTTGTAACGCGCGTGACTCAAAAACGTCGGAGCCGAATTGAACAAATACGATGTCGATCTCAATTAACACCTCACACTTATCCCCTGAAACTCTAAAAGGATGGAGGCTACATGTACGCGCGAGAAGGAACTAAACGGAGCCCTCGCAAAATTCAAACCTATTCTCAGATATCAGTACCCTGATCTGACCAAAGGCAATTTTAAGGGGGAAGAATACAGTAAAAGCCTCTTTTTCGTTCAAGCTTAACGTTTCTGTTTTAACATTTACGTAATTTAATGATATTTTTCTTATTAGGCTGATCCTTCCTCTAGTGCTTAAAATAATTTTGATAATTATAATATTAATAGTTAACGAGATATAAGGTACTAACTAAAGGGTTGTTTGGGCGCTTGTCCAACCGCTTTAGCTCCGGGGGTCAGAATTAAAACGTAATTACTTTTAAATTTAAAATTGTGGAAATTATTTTAGTCACTAAACAATAGCCTGTTCTACACTTAAATATTAATTACCTCTCCGAGGGGACTTTGTACCCTAGGAGGGGTTATACAACCCCCGTGTCTGTGTGTCTGTCTGTCAGGCCTGCGAACGCGTTCGCATTTTCGGGGCGTACGCAGTTTCTCGAGACCTCTGCGTTCGCAGTTTCTCGAAGGGTTGGCAAAACCACCGTGGGACGGTGAGCGTTAACGGATTCATTTGCGGTTTGGTTTGGATGGTGTTTTTTCGCTCACCGTCGTGACGGTTGGTGTGTTACGTTTTTGTAATGTGTATGCGTAGGTTGTGAGTGTTGAGTTTGTGTTCTGATTCTGATGTTTATGCATGTTGAGTCTGTTGTGTTTATAAAGGCTTTTTCTCTCCAACTTCGTCTTAATGACTTTGGGACGGACCGAGTGCTGAGTGTAATGCTACCTCTCAACGTCCAATGGCAGGGTTTCCACCAGTTGTACACGGTATTCGTCTTAGTATCAATTTACGATCGCATCGGGCGGGATTTGAACCCGAGACCTCCTGCTTGACAGGCGGACGTTCTACCACAGAACCACCGACACTTGTTACGCCTTATTGAAAATTAGACCTACAGCTTTATCGAAAGCGTATTTAATATTACGAAATTTTGCTTTAATTGAAATAGAATTGAAATTGAAATTTTTGCAGCGAAGAAATTCTAATTTAGCGTTTCTCTATTGATTAAAAACAAATGCGCCACCCAGGTTTCGAACCCAGGCCATTCGGCTTGGCAGTCGAGCGCTCTACCACAGAACCACCGATAGCTGCTTAGGTTCACTGAAATTAAGACACGCATCGTAAGCATAATAGGTAATAAAGTCTTTTTTTATTAATGAATTTATGAAGGCCTAATCTGGTTTTTTACGAATGAAATTTTAAAGGTTGAATCTTGTTTTAGCGCAGTCAGCCGAGATAAGAGGGTTAAAGGGTAGACCCTGTGGGTGGTCCACTTTTTTACTTTTTGTTATTTATTTACGGGTATTGTTAACGACCTATATATAGTTGTGTTAATTCAAAGTTGATAATTTAATGTTTATTGCTTTAAGAGCTGGCGGTTAGTCAAGTGGCTCTCTGTGCTTTGTTGATGGTAAGGTTTTTGCTTCTTGTAAATATATTTGGTGTGGATATTTGGATATCAACGATTTCTAACGCAGTCAATGATTTCCTGGGTGTGCGAGTCATTATATGATATTGGAAATTGGACGGCATTGGTCTTTTTCATGCGGTATGTGTCACAACGTCAACTGGAAGTCTACATGTACGAGTGTTGAAATAAAATAAGCGTTAAAGATGCGGCAAGTATTTCGTAAGCGAGAAAAATACAAATACCATCTGTAGATATTTCTTTCATTAAAATTTGCTTAGTATTATATTGAACTAATAAACATGTACTGAAAAAAGGGTTAAATTCAATTGTGAATTGTTTTAGTAAATCTAACTCGCTGTTGTAACTACTTAATTTATAATATTCTGAATAAATTAAACTCGATTGTTTCGTCTCAATTATTTATATTAAAATTAAAATTTTATACCGGGCAGGGTCAAAACCGAGAATACGTTTTTCGTAAATAACTCTGAATTGCGGAGATATCTTTGGGGGTCGTGTCGAGAAATTAATACCACTAGGGACCATTCTTCCGAGGAGAGGTATATTTTGGCTGGCCAACTTTTTTCGTTAACGCTCACCGTCGTGACGGTTTTAATTCAGTTTGATTGGGTATTTCGTTATTGTAATGGGCGCTCTTCTCATTTCAGACTATTTTGATAGGGGTAATGAATGATATTCCGTTTTCCCCCTTTTTTGGAGGTGAAATGGGCGCTCTTCTCATTTCAGACTATTTTGATAGGGGTAATGAATGATATTCCGTTGTCCCCCTTTTTGGAGGTGAAATGGGCGCTCTTCTCATTTCAGACTATTTTGATAGGGGTAATGAATGATATACCGTTTTCCCCTTTTTTTGGAGGTGAAATGGGCGCTCTTCTCATTTCAGACTATTTTGATAGGGGTAATGAATGTTATTCCGTTGTCCCCCTTTTTTGGAGGTGAAATGGGCGCTCTTCTCATTTCAGACTATTTTGATAGGGGTAATGAATGATATTCCGTTGTCCCCCCTTTTTTGGAGGTGAAATGGGCGCTCTTCTCATTTCAGACTATTTTGATAGGGGTAATGAATGATATTCCATTTTCCCCCTTTTTTGGAGGTGAAATGGGCGCTCTTCTCATTTCAGACTATTTTGATAGGGGTAATGAATGATATTCCGTTTTCCCCCTTTTTTGGAGGTGAAATGGGCGCTCTTCTCATTTCAGACTATTTTGATAGGGGTAATGAATGATATTCCGTTGTCCCCCTTTTTGGAGGTGAAATGGGCGCTCTTCTCATTTCAGACTATTTTGATAGGGGTAATGAATGATATACCGTTTTCCCCTTTTTTTGGAGGTGAAATGGGCGCTCTTCTCATTTCAGACTATTTTGATAGGGGTAATGAATGTTATTCCGTTGTCCCCCTTTTTTGGAGGTGAAATGGGCGCTCTTCTCATTTCAGACTATTTTGATAGGGGTAATGAATGATATTCCGTTGTCCCCCTTTTTTGGAGGTGAATGGGCGCTCTTCTCATTTCAGACTATTCTGATAGGGGTAATGAATGATATTCCGTTGTCCCCCTTTTTTGGAGGTGAAATGGGCGCTCTTCTCATTTCAGACTATTTTGATAGGGGTAATGAATGATAATTCCGTTGTCCCCCTTTTTTGGAGGTGAAATGGGCGCTCTTCTCATTTCAGACTATTTTGATAGGGGTAATGAATGATATTCCGTTGTCCCCCCTTTTTTGGAGGTGAAATGGGCGCTCTTCTCATTTCAGACTATTTTGATAGGGGTAATGAATGATATTCCATTTTCCCCCTTTTTTGGAGGTGAAATGGGCGCTCTTCTCATTTCAGACTATTTTGATAGGGGTAATGAATGATATTCCGTTGTCCCCCTTTTTTGGAGGTGAAATGGGCGCTCTTCTCATTTCAGACTATTTTGATAGGGGTAATGAATGATATTCCGTTTTCCCCCTTTTTTGTAGGTGAAATGGGCACTCTTCTCATTTCAGACTATTTTGATAGGGGTAATGAATGATATTCCGTTTTCCCTCTTTTTTGGAGGTGAAATGGGCGCTCTTCTCATTTCAGACTATTTTGATAGAGGTAATGAATGATATTCCGTTTTCCCCCTTTTTTGGAGGTGAAATGGGCAGTCTTCTCATTTCAGACTAGTTTGATAGGGGTAATGAATGAAATTCCGTTTTCCCCCTTTTTTGGAGGTGAAATGGGCGCTCTTCTCATTTCAGACTATTTTGATAGGGGTAATGAATGATATTCCGTTTTCCCCCTTTTTTGGAGGTGAAATGGGCGCTCTTCTCATTTCAGACTATTTTGATAGAGGTAATGAATGATATTCCGTTTTCCCCCTTTTTTGGAGGTGAAATGGGCGGTCTTCTAATTTCAGACTATTTTGATAGGGGTAATGAATGAAATTCCGTTTTCCCCCTTTTTTGGAGTTGAAATGGGCGCTCTTCTCATTTCAGACTATTTTGATAGGGGTAATGAATGATATTCCGTTTTCCCCCTTTTTTGGAGGTGAAATGGGCGCTCTTCTCATTTCAGACTATTTTGATAGGGGTAATGAATGATATTCCGTTTTCCCCCTTTTTTGGAGGTGAAATCAGCGCTCTTCTCATTTCAGACTATTTTGATAGGGGTAATGAATGATATTCCGTTGCCCCCTTTTTTGGAGGTGAAATGGGCGCTCTTCTCATTTCAGACTATTTTGATAGGGGTAATGAATGATATTCCGTTTTCCCCCTGTTTTGGAGGTGAAATGGGCGCTCTTCTCATTTCAGACTATTTTGATAGGGGTAATGAATGATATTCCGTTTTCCCCCTTTTTTGGAGGTGAAATGGGCGCTCTTCTCATTTCAGACTATTTTGATAGGGGTAATGAATGATATTCCGTTGTCCCCCTTTTTGGAGTTGAAATGGGCGCTCTTCTCATTTCAGACTATTTTGATAGGGGTAATGAATGATATTCCGTTTTCCCCCTTTTTTGGAGGTGAAATGGGCGCTCTTCTCATTTCAGACTATTTTGATAGGGGTAATGAATGATATTCCGTTTTCCCCCTTTTTTGGAGGTGAAATGGGCGCTCTTCTCATTTCAGACTATTTTGATAGGGGTAATGAATGATATTCCGTTTTCCCCCTTTTTTGGAGGTGAAATGGGCGCTCTTCTCATTTCAGACTATTTTGATAGGGGTAATGAATGATATTCCGTTTTCCCCCTTTTTGGGGGGTTAAATGGGCGCTCTTCTCATTTCAGACTATTTTGATAGGGGTAATGAATGATATTCCGTTTTCCCTTTTTTGGAGGTGAAATGGGCGCTCTTCTCATTTCAGACTATTTTGATAGGGGTAATGAATGATATTCCGTTTTCCCCCTTTTTTGGAGGTGAAATGGGCGCTCTTCTCATTTCAGACTATTTTGATAGGGGTAATGAATGATATTCCGTTATCCCCCTTTTTTGGAGGTGAAATGGGCGCTCTTCTCATTTCAGACTATTTTGATAGGGGTAATGAATGATATTCCGTTTTCCCATTTTTTTGGAGGTGAAATGGGCGCTCTTCTCATTTCAGACTATTTTGATAGGGGTAATGAATGTTATTCCGTTGACCCTTTTTTTTGGAGGTGAAATGGGCGCTCTTCTCATTTCAGACAATTTTGATAAGGGTAATGAATGATATTCCGTTTTCCCCCTTTTTTGGAGGTGAAATGGACGATGTTATCCATTTTATTTTGCCCTCTTTAAAAAAACAATACTCCAAGTAGTGAAAAGTATTTATTAAACAATCTTAACCAAACACTTTAAAAACTTGAATATCAAAATTGGCGAGACATGTTTCGGCGTAAACGACAGTCGCCACTTGTCCGATTAGAAATTGGGTATTGCAATAACACCCCATGTAGCACAAAGCAGTCGGAACTAGGTCGGGGTGGTGTTTAAATACTAGGTGATTAGATCAAAAGATTCAGCTCATTCAAGGGTTTAAAATAATTTTTTTTACAAGAATTCCAAGAGAAATCACCCCCATTTGGCTGGCTACTTGTATGGTCAAATCATTTAGCTTGCTTCGAGCTAAATGATTTGGGAGTAGAAGGAAAAGGAGATTGACACTCTGATCCTAGGATCGAGGATCAAGGATCCGGGATTTAAGGGGTGAAATGGGTGTAAAATTGTTGAAAAGTTAATGTATTTATGATATTTTTCGCGACGATTTGTTTTTTCGTATATCAACATATTATGTTCAGGACCAACTTGTTTCTTTATCTCCTCTTATCTCGAGTGACACTTGAACGTATTTCTTAACGCGTTTTATCGTACGGAAAAAGTTGAAATGATGTAAAAAGTGATAACCTGGGAGATAGCATGCGGATTACCCGGGGGACGCGGTTAATTTAAATTTAAACCACGGATTTGAGTGTTTTGACGTCATGGAATATACGTTGTTAAAATGACGTAGAATGGAAATATTTTTAAACTTAATTGTAATATCATTGTAGTACTTAAATATGATTGGCACTTGAACCTATCTCACGAGCATTTCAATTTGAGCTTTTTATCGAAAAAAACGTCGTTGTTCCCTCGACATTTCTTGTGTTTGTATCGTCTGCTATAATCAAAATTGCGTAAATCTGGGAGTCGATTCTGTTCTGTACTGTTGTATTATAATAGTTAACCAAATAATTCCAAAGGGATAAAATATATTTTTATTTAAGACTTTTATTGTCAGTAACGTCTGCTTACGCCAGAGATAATTTAGATAGGGAGATGAAGGTCTTGCCTTTAACCGTACCAAAAAAACATGTCGCCCAAACAAACGGTCCCGTCGGGATTATCTGGCCAGGTTGACTTCCTGTCATGTGACAGCTACGTTTTCTCCTAGATTCTAATTGGTTGCTTTTATTTTGATTTTACGCGCATAACTGCAGCGCCATCTGGCAGCGGTAGAGAGAACGTTTGATCATTTTCATCTGAATTCTATCGAGCGAGCGTATTTAAATTTTCTCTGAAATATATTCAAATTTACTTATGAATTGGATATTTCTGTAAGCCTCGCAACACGATGCGAATTTGGAATCTGTAACCACGTAAGAGACTGCCGCGCCACGAGTGAATATTGACGAAAACTGGACTTGGCTGTTACACAATCTACAATGATCTTTTTCATTCTTATTGGCCCACAGGGCTTTAAACAATTCCCCTTCCCCTCGCTTTTTCCTCCTTAAAACATGTGGTCAAAATTTTTTTTACCGGTGCACCTCAGAGTAGTCGAACTCATTTTTAATCACGGGGTAATCTTAACAAAATGCCGTGAGCTTTCGTCCACAACCCGGGCTGATGACGAAGCTGCCAGGGGCCGCGATAGAACCCTGCTCCCGACAGTCGTATCGTTGACGCAAGCCATCCAACCCCCCAAAAGGGTCAACAGTGGGACGACCAGCACCCACTTCACACACGGCTGTGGGGATAAGGAATGACACTCAGCCTTCTTTGGAAATCGGCCCACCAGACGACGGGCACAGCTGGAAATCCAGTTCCGCCAAGGCACCAGACACGCGTGGACCCGCCCCCGTTAGCCCGAGCCGAATCCCAGATTACGGCCCCTAATTGACCAAAGTTAGAGGTGGAAATATGACTATTTAATCACGGCTAACATATCATAAAGCGCCAGTGCCCTTATGGGTTAAAAAAGCCAGAACCCGTCTCCCCGGTAAAACAACGAGTTGTTGAAAACTTAGATCTCTTTGACAATACAGACTCCTTTTCTCTTCCTCTTTGCCAACAATCCAATACAGAATTCTCTTATCCCTTCCTATTCGCCTACAATCCAATACACAAAAATATTTTTTATTCCTCTTAGTCTACAATACAATACCTCATTCTCTTTTATTTTCTTCTTCGCCTTTAATACAATACACCATTCTCTTTTCGATTCCTCTTCGTCTTTAATACAATACACCATTCTCTTTTACCTTCTTCTTCGCCTTTAATACAATACACCATTCTGTTTTCGATTCCTCTTCGCATTTAATACAATACACCATTCTCTTTTACCTTCTTCTTCGCCTTTAATACCATACACCATTCTCTTTTCCCTTCCTCTTCAAAAACTTTCAAAAATGAGGAATATACAGAAAAAAATAAAACATACCATTTTTAAACAAATGCGTCAAAAACATTCAAATCAACTAAAGAACACCTAAAATAAAATAAAAAATCCTAAGAATAATAATATAACGATATTACAGGACAGATCGCCCACTTTTAAAATAAATTGAAAATTTCGGTCGAAACTCTTATCTCACAACGATCACAGGTTAGCTGTGGTTCGCCGGCGCTTTAGCTTTGATTTAACATCATCACATGAATTATATCCAGCTAAAAAATACTTAAAATATTTTAAATCAATATTTGGTAGATAGATGTAGTAAAAATGGGTACAAACCTGAATAGTTATGATTAATTCGCTTAACTATAAAACAAAAGTATTGGTAAATGATTTGAAACAGCAAAGGCTTAAATTTACCAGTCACGTGTACGTTTAATCGTTCATGACTTTGTCACACAAATAATAGCTCTTTAAGAAGATAATAACTCCCTGCAGTGGCGTTGCTGAGAACTCAGAGTACCCCCCGCAAAAATCTCTATGGGGCCCCCCCTTTTTAATTTTTTTATGGTGAGCGCCCCCCACCCCCCCCCAGCTCGAGTTCCCCCTGAAGCTCGAGCTCCCCCGCACCGCGGTCCCTGCGGACCATCAGCTACGCCACTGACTCCCTGTTATCTTTCAACTTCTTGAATTTCAAAAATTATCTAATTTTTCAATACATGTATTTACACCACAGAAATTGAACACGTGAAAGAAAACTACAACTTTTGGCCACGACCAGCATTTAGCAACTACCGCAGGGTTGCCAGATTACCAGCGCTGGATTATCGTACCGAGTTTCAATTTGGATCGTACTTACAACCAGTCACTTTAGCCCAAAAGATATTTAGAGATAAAAAACAGTTGGTTAAACCTATTTAGCTAACTTTTTTGTAAGAAAAAACACGCGAAAAAATATTTCCGATTCGTGGCGACAACTATCAGTTCATAATCCAAATTGGAGGTACATTTATTTTACGTCGGCATACAACATGTATAAAAAATAACCATACCATTGCAAATGAGAAAACCAACTTAAATTTTGACAGTTAGAAGACATTTATAATTAGTCTAAAAAGAAAATTAAATTTCACGCATTCGTAACGATGAAATTTAAAAGCGATAAACTTCCCAAGAAGAATTCTAAATCAAATATTTGTCGCCTAATCTGATGAACTGAGCTGCTAAGGCATACGAGGAATCGACTCGGACGGCCACTGACACCAAATACGAAGTTTCTTTCTCCAGTTTCTATAGAGCTCCAGCAAAGGTTTTCAAACCACCGAAACTCCAACGTCGGAATGTTTTCCCAAACCAGTAAGTTAAAAGGTTTCTAGAACTTTTATTATTTCGGTCAAATTTTATTATTTCCACATACCAAAACTTTTTTTCTAACGCGTCTTCTTTATGAAACTATTCCCTTAAAAATAAAAATTTAATAGAGTTAATAATTAATAGGTTGAAATTCAAACAAGTAGAAATACATTTTTTCGAATATTTTATGATGAAGCAAATTATCTTGTATCTTTTAATAACTAATATCTCTGGTAAATCAGTAATTAACTTTAAACGACAAACGCCACTCTTTCGATTTAAAATAATTTATTTAGAAAGTGAAGTTTACAATTATAACATTTCAAAAACATTTGATTTTAAACTTCTTATTCAAGCTGGAAGAACCAAATGTTGAAATTAAATATTTACCGAAAAGATCCTATAAAGACAACAAACAAAATAATTTTACCTTTATACTACGCTAACTTCTGAAGAAATTTATTGAAATGAGTGGCTATTTTGGAAGCAGTCCCAACAGGAGCCAAATCGAGGGGAACATTACCATCCACTACCAGGTATAATTCCCGATTGGAATTCGGGACCAAATTGAAGTATCCTTCTAGAAGAGAATGTTTCTGGAAGATCTGAGTATCGTCATTGGTAAAAGGCAGAAACGTAGCTTGCGCGAATTCGCCTGATGCGCTGCTATCGACCGTTAAAGCGAAGTTCGTCTCGATTGATCGTATGACGAGACCAGCAGTGATATTTTCTACTCGAAATCTCTGTGAATTTGCGTAAGTTTGTTGGTTTACGACAGCTTTCCCGGCGTCACTATCTAAAACCTTTTTGGTCTCAACGTTGTAAAGATAATAAAACTGCTGCTCGATAAGGGTGTCGTTGATGTTGTGGGCGATGTTGTGATTGAGGGTTTTGGGGATGGTGTTCCTCTCGGACAGAGAACTAGGGCTTTTAGAATTTGCAAATGGGGAATTGAGTTTTCTCAACGAAAATAGTTCCCTGTAGTTCCCCTCGACGCATTCAGATCCTCCGTGTACTTCTCGAGTGGTTTCGTTGTATTCAATACAGGTTCCGTCGAAAAGAACCAGATGATATGGTCCTGTAAGCGGTGGTGATCGTTCCAAATTCAACGATGAGTCTGTGTTTTCCGCCACCAATTTCAACAAGACGTGCCCTATCACCGCATTATCAGCCACCAGCAACGACAAAGCCATTGTCATCTGAAACACACGAAGGTGGCACAATTACAACTTAATTTTTTACTTGAAATTGTAGAGCTCCGACTCTGTAACCCATTATATAAATTTATATTTAATTTGGTAATGGAAAAAGCTTTAACACCTTGACATTTTTAAAACGACTAGATTTGATAAAATAATGGATTAGTTTCGCCATTTTAGCGAATTGCTTTCAGCTATTTCTTAAACTATAAATAAAAGTGGGCTGTTGTCTTAGATTAAAGAAATAAAATTAAAAAATGAATCATTACCGACTTTATAAAACGAAAAATCATTTACCAACCGTTCCCGTATTAGGGAAATGACTCTAAAGACTTGTCGAGGTTAACGGTAACAGTTAGAGAAAGGAGCGGTTGGCTCACGTGGCATGAAGGGCTTTCCACCACCCTCCTACGCATTGTAACCCGGCCACCTGGATTAATGGCTTTTAAAGTCGCTTGATGACTTAGGACTAAGGCTTGGGTATTAGCCTAGCTGATTATCATTATTAATGTCGCCCGTTCCGACTGTTATCCCTCGCTTAACTATTATATTAAAATTTTCTATAATAAAATAAATTTGTATTTACGAAAATGGAGCTGAACTTCTTCATTGTTGACTCTTGTTTGAGTTCCGACGACTTCTGGAACGATATATTTCACACTTGGTTTCGTCTGCAAAGTGATATGAGCTTTACGGCATTTCTTAACCAGCTTTTATACTTTTGAGAAATGCATTTGATACATCATCTTCTAGTTTCGTGTAATCTAGAAGAAGTTTCTTAGGAATTCCGATTTTATTTTGCTGTAATCAACTTTCGTGACTTTCAGAGGAAACTCTGCTTCGATAATATTTAAATTTATCTTTTTGATAACCAAGAAGTGTTTCGGCCTTTATCAATTTCCGAGAAATTATTTCTAAATATCGACGTTTCTTTTTCAGTTTATACAAGGATGACTTTATTGATATTTAGGGACAATGCCTGCGTGAAGACTCCGCGAGCATGATGGTCAAATTCCCCCCGCGACCAGATGGGCAAAGGAAACACTTTACCAGTGTGTGTCATGGAGTAAACGTAAAGAAATGCTTTGTATTTACTTTCATATTAAAAGTCGATTCGCAGAAAATGCGGTTTCATTTTACATCAACCCCATCGAGACTTAAAGATAACCTTTCGTGTGATCATTTGTTTTTCATTTCGAACAAGCGTTAAGTTCGAGCCTCAATTGTAGTAATGAGTCTGGTAATCGATATTTTTAAATTTAATTTTATAATTGCACTAAAAATGTATTGTTGAATCTAATTTTTATTTTTTAATTAAAACAAGATGTCACGGACATTTGAGTACACACAATCCCCCGATGCATTAAATATATTTTGAATATTAAATTTAAATTACACTCACTAATCATAACCAACCAATTGGGACTCGATGAAAACCCATAGCCACGCTCAATAACAAACGCGCGGTGCCCTAAAAAGAACGCCGAAAAAGTTCAACGCGCACAATCGTCGATTTTAAGAAACTCCGGTTTTATTTGACTTATAAGATGACTTGTACTGTGATAATTTATTTTCCATTTCGAAGAAGCGTTTAATTCGAAAATCAATTGTAGCGTTTAATGAGTCTAGTTTTCGGTATTTTTAAATAAATGTTTATTAATTTTATTAAAAATATAATAAACCAAATATTTCTTTAAAGATTGAAATAATCAAGGTGGCTCTAAAAGTTGGGAAACCCCAAGTCACGGACACACGCCTTTCATTCAGCTGGAAACCAATTCCGCCAAGATACCAGACAAGCGTGCACCCTTGCCGTTAACCTGAGATATTGAAGAGTGTGATTCCTAAGACAATATAATATATGATATCCCTTTCTCTTGGCCTAGAAGAACGAAAAAGAATTATCTTTTCCCTTCCTCTTCACCTACAATACAAATCCGAAATTATCCTTTCCCTTCCACTTCGCCTAAAGTACAATACACCATTCGCTTTTCCTTTCCTCTTCGCCTACAATACCATCCACAATTCTCTTTTCCCTTCCTCTTAGCCTACAATATTATATTTTATCTTCATCTTTGTTTACAAGACATTATAGCGGTGGCGTAACGAGGGGTATTGGCGCCAGTAAAAAATTATATGTCAGACTCCGTTGGATTTCTGACTGTCATAAAGTTACACTACTCTCCCAATGGAAGCCAAAAACAGTTATTTTAGCTTGCCCAACTTGTCACTTTTTCAAGTCGTATTTTTTCAGTGAAAAAGACGTCTATTTTTTTCGCGCCAACGCTATTTGTACGTTTTCGGTGACCCTCTACAATTTTCTCATTGACAATTTTCTTATAGCATCTAGCGGTTAAAATGTAAATTTTCAAAAAACGTGAAACTATTTTTCGATTTAGATGCAATTTTGGTAGAAAGTGTCCCCCGGCACGTATATTGTACAGTACAAATTTCAACTTTCTAGAAAACATAGTTTTTGAAAAGAATCACTTTTTCGAGCAAAAAAAAACACCCTGTATAATGATTAATTATTCAGTTATGTCATCATGAATGTTAATAACTAAATTCTACGCGCATATAATTAATTCGAAACGACAAGCGCTTCTATAGGACCTTTAGGATCATTTAAATATAAGCAACGTATATAGTTGGAATAATTTTGGGCATTTTGGTGCCTATCTTAAGCGTCGCCCCGTTCAACATGCCCCCTCTTCCCCCCTATCAATACGCCTCTGCATTATGTAAATATCTTTTCCCGTTATATTGCCATAAAAAATATCTTTCCGTTCCTATTTGACTACAATACAATGCACGATGATATTTTCCCTTCCTCTTTCCTTACAATACAATAAACGATAATCTTTTCCCTTCCTATTCGCCTACTATTTTATTTCATCTACCTTTTCAGCTACAATTAAATACACAGTTATGTTTTATTTGCCTTTTCGCCTACAATTCCATTATTTCCATAAACAGTTATATTTTCTCTTCCTTTTCCCCTACAATACAATACGCCTTTCTCTTTTGCCCACCCGACAATAGAGAATTATCTTTTCCTTTCCAATTTGCCTAAAATACAATACCCAATTATATTTTACCTTCTTTGACTACAAGACAATACACAACTCTCTATTTCCTTCCAATTCGCCAACAGTACACAAATAACATTTTCCTACCTATTCACCTACAATACAAAGCCAAATTATCTTTGACCTTCCTCTTCGTCTACAATACTCTTCCCTTTTCCTTATCCGCTCTATTTCACCTCCTCAACCGCAATAAATTACCCTTTCTCTTTTCCATACATTTCCCAATTTCTCTTTATCTCCCTTTCCCTTTTAACAACATCGGGTTACTATGGTAAATCTCTCTCTGGTCAAACTTCCCGCCACTTTCAATCACCTTTCAAATAACTTGTTTTGCTTTCCCATCTTTAACTTTTTATATTATTAGGAACGTTTTAAATTAAAAGTAAAGAAAATTTCAATATTGGAAAATAAATGGTTTCATTTTTTTTGGTAATGGCAACTTTCTAAACATATATTCGGCTTAATTTTCTTAATCTTTAAGAACTAAATTAGTTTAAAATTTGTTTTAAAAACCACGCATATCATTTCAATTGATCTTAAATTGATTTCGAAAATAATTAAAGATATATTTTTCAATATTAGTCGATAATTCATCAGTTTTTTATTTGGTATGTAACAATGAACATAAGAGTAAATACTATGTGAAAAAATCGACGCACTTGGTCCAATAGATGTTTCTTTGAAATAAAATCATTTAAAAGTAATAATATATTATGTTTCCCTTCCGTCACTTGTAAAAGTAAGCAACATTTAAACAAGAAGGCCACGTAACTTTATAGGAAGACCAATTCTGTTTGGATTACCGCCATATTGGAAATAGGTTGAAATGTTTGTAACGCGCGTGACTCAAAAACGTCGGAGCCGAATTGAACAAATACGATGTCGATCTCAATTAACACCTCACACTTATCCCCTGAAACTCTAAAAGGATGGAGACTACATGTACGCGCGAGAAGGAACTAAACGGAGCCCTCGCAAAATTCAAACCTATTCTCAGATATCAGTACCCTGATCTGACCAAAGGCAATTTTAAGGGGGAAGAATACAGTAAAAGCCTCTTTTTCGTTCAAGCCGAACGTTTCTGTTTTAACATTTACGTAATTTAATTATATTTTTCTTATTAGGCTGAACCTTCCTCTAGTGCTTAAAATAATTTTGATAATTATAATATTAATAGTTAACGAGATATAAGGTGCTAACTAAAGGGTAGTTTGGGCGCTTGTCCAACCGCTTTAGCTCCGGGGGTCAGAATTAAAACGTAATTATTTTAGTCACTAAACAATAGGCTGTACTACACCTAAATATTAATTACCTCTCCGAGGGGACTTTGTACCCTAGGAGGGGTTATACAACCCCCTTGTCTGTCTGTCTGTCTGTGGGTCTGTCTGTCAGGCCTGCGAACGCGTTCGCATTTTCGGGGCAAAGGTTAATCATTGCGTACGCAGTTTCTCGAAGGGTTTGCAAAACCACCGCGTGACGGTGAGCGTTAAGGGATAAATTGGCGGTTGAGTTTGGTTTGGATGGTGTTTTTTCCTTATCGCTCACCGTCGTGACGGTTTTAATTCAGTTTTATTGGGTATTTCGTTATTGTAATGTTTATGCGTAGGTTGTGAATGTTGAGTTCGTGTTATGACGGTTGCGGGTGTTGATTTTGTGGTGTTTGTGTTATGATGG
The DNA here is from genome assembly GCF_980474605.1 of Leiobunum rupestre. Lineage (NCBI taxonomy): Eukaryota > Metazoa > Arthropoda > Arachnida > Opiliones > Sclerosomatidae > Leiobunum > Leiobunum rupestre. The sequence goes on along the minus strand of NC_143385.1, from coordinate 49,599,548 downwards.
TTGTGGATGTTGATTTTGTGGTGTTTGTGTTATGATGGTTGTGGATGTTGAGTCTGTTGTGTTAGTACGGGCGTTTTCTCTCCAACTTCTTCTTAATGACTTTGGGACGGACCGAGTGCTGAGTGTTGTACAACCTCTCAACGTCCAATGGCAGGGTTTCCACCAATTGTTCACGGTATTCGTCTTAGTATTAATTTGCGATTTATTGGCACCGGTTGGGAATTGAACCTGGGTCTGCCTCGTGCAAGAGATTTACTCTAACCACTCAACCACCAACGCTTGTTTTTCTTCGGCGAATGTCCTTTACAAAGTTATAACGTTAGGTACTATAATTTATTCTACATCATTTTTAATATTTATAAATTATATTAATCTTATATTTAATGAAATATTTATAAATTATATTAATCTTATATTTAATGAAATATTTATAAATTATATTAATCTTATATTTAATGAAATATTTATAAATTATATTAATCTTATATTTCATGAAATATTTATAAATTATATTAATCTTATATTTCATGAAATATTTATAAATTATATTAATCTTATATTTCATGAAATATTTATAAATTATATTAATCTTATATTTCATTAAATATTTATAAATTATATTAATCTTATATTTCATGAAATATTTATAAATTATATTAATCTTATATTTCATTAAATATTTATAAATTATATTAATCTTATATTTCATTAAATATTTATAAATTATATTAATCTTATATTTCATTAAATATTTATAAATTATATTAATCTTATATTTCATTAAATATTTATAAATTATATTAATCTTATATTTCATTAAATATTTATAAATTATATTAATCTTATATTTCATTAAATATTTATAAATTATATTAATCTTATATTTCATTAAATATTTATAAATTATATTAATCTTATATTTCATTAAATATTTATAAATTATATTAATCTTATATTTCATTAAATATTTATAAATTATATTAATCTTATATTTCATTAAATATTTATAAATTATATTAATCTTATATTTAATGAAATATTTATAAATTATATTAATCTTATATTTCATTAAATATTTATAAATTATATTAATCTAATATTTATAAATTATATTAATCTAATATTTATAAATTATATTTATAAATTATATTAATCTTATATTTATTTAAATATTTATAAATTATATTAATCTTATATTTAATGAAATATTTATAAATTATATTAATCTTAAATTTAATTAAATATTTATAAATTATATTTATCTTATATTTTATTAAATATTAATAAATTATATTAATCTTATATTTAATTAAATATTTATAAATTACATTAATCTTATATTTTATTAAATATTAATAAATTATATTAATCTTATATTTAATTAAATATTTATAAATTATATTAATCTTAAATTTAATTATATATTTATAAATTATATTAATCTTATATTTAATTATATATTTATAAATTATATTAATCTTATATTTAATTAAATATTTATAAATTATATTAATCTTATATTTAATTAAATATTTATATATTATATTAATCTTATATTTAATTATATATTTATAAATTATATAAATCTTATATTTAATTAAATATTTATTAATTATATTAATCTTATATTTAATTAAATATTTATATATTATATTAATGTTATATTTAATTATATATTTATAAATTATATTAATCTTATATTTAATTATATATTTATAAATTATATTAATCTTATATTTAATTAAATATTTATAAATTATTTTAATCTTATATTTAATTAAATATTTATAAATTATATTAATCTTATATTTAATTAAATATTTATAAATTATATTAATCTTATATTTAATTAAATATTTATAAATTATATTAATCTTATATTTTATGAAATAATTAAGTATTTTAATGTAAAAGTTGATCGTGATCAAGAATTGAACTCGGGTCGCATTGTTACCACGTGGATAGTTCACCGCCGAGAAATTGACTTCCTTAGGGAAAATGTTAAAGTAAAGGAACCATTATGATAGGGCGGGTTTTTTTACTAAACGGATTAATACAATATCTGTGGATATTTTTTATTGAACTTTGTTTTTTATTTTTGTGAGCTTGTTTTTATTTCGTCGGGAATTGAACGGGAGCGCGGTTTTAGAACTTTGATTCGTTGCCGCTGTGTTATTGTTTCCTTTTACGTTGTGTTATAAATCTGTAATATATTATTCAATGACGTTGTTAAACTCTTTAATTATCAGTAGGTTTATTTTTTCGGATACGCTTTTTTGTTGTGTTTTTTAACTGATCCCGATTATGTTCTTTTTTGTCTAATCTTTGGTTTTTTCTGTCTTATATTTGTATCTACTATTTTTTAAGTTTATTTCCTTTTTCCCGCAAAATCGTCCAGTCTTAGAGGAACCTTAAAGAGCGTAAGTCATGCCCAAAAGCTTATCCGGTTTCATTATAATAACGAGAAAAATCGTATTTGTGAATGGTAAGGTGTTGCGCTTCTTGATATTATATTTTCTATTGCTTGATTTCTAAGTATTTGAACTAATTTATTGCTTGACTGCGTTATAATATTTTTCTATGAATTATTTTGATTCTGAAGTCTGATTGCTTGACTGCGTTATAATATTTTTCTATGAGTTTTGTTTCTGAAGTCTGATGGATTGGGTTGTTATTGTGTATTTTTCTTATCGTTATTTTTATTTTTTGATACTCTAATATTTTAAACTAGATATAGTATAACGTTACTTCTGCGTATTTCGAATGTGCGTGACGTGGAGGGTATTTTTACGTTTTATTAGGATCAGTTTTTTTAATTTTAAATATCTTTCGTTTTTTTTGTATTTTATTTCGTTTTTTCAGTCGTATATTTTTATCGAGTTGTATACATCGTGCGATTATGTTGGTCTGGGTTTTAACTGGGTCTTCATTACTTGGTAATTTATTTTAAACGTTTTCTCGACCGATTAAGCTGTTTGATTTGAAATAAAATGAGCGTTAAAGATGCGGCAACTATTTCGTAAGCGAGAAAAATACAAATACCCTCTGTAGATATTTCTTTCATTAAAATTGGCTTCGTACTATATTTAACTGATAAACTTGTACCGTAAATAGGGTTAAATTCAATTGTACATTGTTTTAGTACGTCTAACTCGCTGTTGTAACTACTTAATTTATAAAATTCTGAATAAATTATACTTGTTTGTTTCGTCTCAATTATTTTAATTATAATTAAAATTTTATACCGGGCGGGATTGAACCGGGATTACGTTTTTAGTTAATAACTCTGAATTGCGGAGATATATCTTTAAGAGTCATCTCGAAAATTAATACCGCTAGGGACAATTCTTCTGAGGAGAGGTATATTTTGGCTTGCCAACTTGTTTTATAAGTTACAATACAAAATTAAAAGAGTTCAGCTTGATGTAGCGCGGAAGTAGACAATGGCCACTGTATTCTTTCCCAGTAACGACAGAACGCGTATTGTCAGATTATTTGTTACGACATCCGTAATTCATTGAAAATATTGAAATTAGTGGGGAAAGACACCTATCACAATACGAGCAACCTATTCATTTCATTAATTAAACTTTTGGGTAAAAGGGGAAGGTGGTTTGACAGAAAGAAGGTTTCCTTTTTATCTTACAAAAACATTTGGTATAAAAACACGGAATCATATTATTCCCCAACTTCAAATGATAAAAATTATTAGTATCGTGTCTCTGCATAAATAAAAAGACTTTGATTTCTAATATTACAACAATGACTTTAAATGATGTTAATATATATAATGATAAAAATTATCGATTCGCAGGAACATCTTAGTGTCAACTGATACTGGAATGAATTTAAATATTATCACCGAAGAATCGCCTTTAAAAATCGCCATGGTGTGTGCGGTAAAATAAAACCAGAGTTTCGAAGAATCGACAGTTAGTATTAGATTACATATTTCGAAAAGATAGCGGATCGAATGCGTTTCCCAGAACTAATAAAAAGCTTTATGTTCGATTTAATTAAACGGTGATATAGTTAAAAATGAGATACAAACTAATGTAAATTGATAATTGCAAAACATTTCTTCGAATTCTAATAGGAGATAATTTTTAACGTCAAAAGGGGGACTGACTTAAATATTAAACTGAAGATTCGTAATCATCACAGATATTTACCGAATCGAATGTATCGCGTAAAAGTATAAAAGCTAGTCAAGGAGCTCCAAGCCTCACACAGAGCCATTGGAGACGAAACCAACTCGGAAATCCCTAACTTGCCAAAGTGGAGTCTACAATGAAGAAGTTCAATTCTCTTTACGTAACTATAAACTTCTTTTATAATATTTGTTTGGGAGTTGTTTAGAGAACTTATTTATATGGCTATAATAATTTGCGGTTTCACATTTAATGATTATTGAAATAACTTTATCAGGTTTTACGGTTTTTTGAAGTTATTTTACCCAAGTAATAAGTATTAGAAATTTGACACGTCAAACCTCGATATCTCGAATAAAATCTTCGCAGACCGTCATTATACCTCGTGAGCAACGCGCGCATGGTATGCCATTCTTATGTTAAGAGAATCAGAAATATTGAAAACAACAGAGGAGGCTTCTAGCAAGCAAATATTGGTAAATGTCCTCCAAGTGCCAACATTAAAGAATTAAAAATTGGTGTTTGAACAACGGTCCTCCATTCGTAAAAGACAAAAAGCTCAAATGAAACATAGATTTAGCGTTTCGGGTGACGAAAGTGTTAAGTAATAAGTGAATAGGGGGCGTGGGATTTAAGCTCTTTCAATGTAGGTCGAATATTTCAATAAACGTGAATAATTTGGTTTTAGGCGATTCTCTCCTTGTCGATGCTCGTGGCGGCCAGAGGCCACGTCGTGTTGAAGTTGGTGGCGGAAAACTCAGAGTCCGCGTCCAATTCCGCAATATCGGCATCGCTTGATGGTCCACATAACGTGGTGACTTTTGACGGCCACTGTTTGGAATACGAAGAATTTACTCAAAAGGTGTACGGAGCCGTTTGCGTTCCAGGGAACTACAGGCAACAATTATCATTTGAGGTTCTTCCGTATCAAAGCGAGAAAAGCTTGTCTCAGTCACGCGGGACTTTATACTTCATTTCAGACACTAAGAGCGGAATGGTTTTAGATAATGTCCAGGAAAAGCCGGTCTTAAACCTGAAATCTACGTCAAGTTCACAGCTGTTTCGGGTCGACTCTAATTCGAATAATGGCATAGTCATACTATCTTACACTTCGGGCAAAGTTCTAACTGTCGATGGAAGCCACTCGGCAGAATTTCGACAGGCTTCGTTTCAATCTCTTAACAACGCTACTAGTCAGATCTTCGAGAAACGTATTTTACCAACCGAATATTTCCAATTGTTTCCTACTTCCGATAACGGACTATGCATCGTAGCTGAAGGCGACCCTCCCGCCGAATCAGCGCCAGTTGGGAGTGCTTCTTCAGCAGAAAATGATTGTCTAACGTTGAACCTGCTACCTTCAATCTAAAGTTACAGCGTTACTCCGTTATATCTGCCAATAAATTATACTTTTCCGATAATATCCAACTGAAATATTTAGCTGGGATGCGATGGACGTGTTCCACTGTTCAACTTTCATCGCTTCATTTAGACGTTTCATGTATATTAGAGGATCGAAAATGTACGCTTTCTGCAGAAATAAATTATTAAAAAAAGGAATTTCTTTTTTTCGTTCATTACTCGTTTTTAATAGTTTCATTTGATGTTAATTTTTACTCAAGCATGAAATCAATTAAATACACTATACACTATATGAATTGACAGTTGTCATTCAATAGCCTCGTAGAACACATCGCTCATTGTTTCGCTAATTTCTGTAGGCAAATACAATAATTATTGATATGCTTTTATACGAATTATTGGAGAATTTTCTAAAGAATCTACCATTTTAACTTAAATCATAACCCACTTTTAATTTTAAACGAAATTGATAATTTTTTTAGATACAGCTACGCAAAGGACTTAATCGGTTTAGAAATCTAAAATGCCCTTCTTTAAAAATATATGTACGTGTATATTTTAAAAATCGACGTCATTGTTCAAAATAACATTTATTCATACCGAAATATTAAAATTTTAAACGATAGGAAAGCTTTTTCATTAGTAACAAGGAGTAATTAAGAGTTATCAGCAAACTCAAATTGCCAGTGCTGCCTCCACAATTGACCAAATAGTAGCAATTGCCGAGATTGGAGTGCTAAAACCACGAGGCCAACATTGGAATTAGGGTGTATTCGATGTTTTCGTTTTCTTACACATAATTTCAATGGGAATTCCCTTATATTAGTTTCCCATTCATCTCTGCTTTAGGCTAGTCTTCCACCATTAGGGTAAAAACGATAAGATTAATTTTCAGTTCATAGGAATATATAGGCTACCTTAAATGTTTTAACATTATCACTCATAAGTACGCCATTGTTAGGGTTAATTAAACATGAAACAAACTGTACATTATAGTTTATGTATCGGCCGTTAGAGTACGCTAGCTTCGGGGGTAGTTATTGTTACGATTCGTCGGGCAAAGAACTTGAAAGAATTAAGAGCAGTGAGCAGTCCGCGTGTTCGCCACCTTATGTAATCAATGTAATGTAACCTGTAAGCAGTACTCTCGGTTTAGTTAATCAAATAATAAATAAGTTGTCGTTCAAACAATGTGTACTCTTTTAACAAGGACAACTCCTTAACAAATTGGCGACGGAGATGACCATTTATTTTAGTCTCATTCGAGGTAAAGCATTTCTAACCTTCAAAGAAACGAGTAAGCTACATCGGGCCTTGGTTGGCGTTCTTAGATTCAACGGCCAACGGACGCCATTGTAAAATCTACGAAAAGTTACAAAGGCGTAACACGGCGGGACTCGCGACGATTTAACGACAATTATTTTCCGTACTACACGATTATGGCCACAGAGGAATTACTACCAGCATGGATTAAACACTAAAGGATGTTCCACGAGCTAAGATTTCAATGCCGAGTTCGCGTTTGCTTGGTCGAAACGTCTTTCCTCCCCCCGCGCTTTACTCCCCTAGGGGCACCGGATATGATTTTGTTGCGCCATCTCGTATTATTTTTAAATAATTTCGCGGGCTTTTGGAATATCGTGAGTTTCGTCTGCTCTTTTAGTTGAAGATTATAACAGGATCAAAACACGCTTCTTTAAACTAAATAAAGATCTTTGGTAGGTATATAAATTATCATTATTTCCTTAATGTCCATGGATTAAACGATCGTTCATGTTAGAAATTTAGAGGTTATTTCTTTCGTTATTGGAAAATGGTGAAAAAACATTGCATTTATAATGGATGTAGAAGCGATTCACGATATGCTCACAAGGATTATATGCAGAATGTACAGTTCATACCGTTCCCAAAACCAACTCGTCAGTTAGAGAAGTGCCAAAGGTGGTTAAAGTGGCTTGGAAGAGAAGATTATCCAATTGAACGCGTTAATCCAGGCACTTATTTATGCAGCAAACACTTTGTGGGTGGAAATGGTCCTTCAATGCGGTTTCCAGATCCCATAAATCATCAAAAAGTAAGCTTTTAAGCTATTATGAATTATTTGTTTAACTTCTCACATCATATAAATCTTATTTACTCAGGAGTATGTATCAATATTAAATCCAAAATGCATTCCATTAAATGTTGTGTCCAATAATATTGAACCAATTAGTGACACACTTATGGAAATGGTAATTCATTACATGTTAGACTTTCTTTGAACAGATTAATAAGAAATATTTTTAATTAGGACTCTCAAAATGATAACCTAACTGTGGTGGAGTGTAAAAAGCACATTATTGAAAATTCGTTGGAGATGACCGATTTACTTGAAGAATCTCTGCCTAACACTCACGAGAATAATTCTGAATTGGTCACAATTTCACAAACAATGGCTCCTGAGTTAAAAGAGTCTCTTGAAAATCCAAAAATAATGGTAGCAGCAAATCCAGAAACTTTACCTAGCTCAGTAGAAATTCCAACAAAATTAAACGTTAGCGAAGTTTTTCAAAAGTTTGGGTGTCCTTTGGGATGGTCACCATGTACGCAGATGGTTTTAAAGTCAGATTATTAGACGAGGCTACAGTAAAAGTTATTTTGGGTGTAACTGTTGTAAGCGATTTTAAAACTGAATACGAAGTGCATGGCCATGTTTTGACAGACCCTATATTATTGTCTAAATTTCCTACAACTATTCATAATCATCAAGATCTCACTGAAGCTATTGAACTGTTATTGCATATGAAGGTGTGCATTGGGAATCCAGAAGAAGAATATGTAACTATTTTCCAAGAACAATCTGAACCACCAGCCTTCCAAGACACGTTTGGGGGAGTACACTCCAATAGATGTACCCTTTTTATTTTGGATCAGAGCAAGAAAAGGTGTTTTTATTGCTTGAATTTGAGAGGCACTCTAAGAGTTGCTAAACATAGAAAGAAGAAAAAACATGATACAAGTCTTACCCCATTTAAAAAATTGAGTAAAACTGAGCTAGTCAATCGCTTGAGAAACTCAAAGAATAATGAATTCAAGTTGGTTGCTAAAGTTAGAAGGCTGCAAAAGAAATGCGAAAGAATAATACGTAAGAAAGGAAATATTTTGGAAGATGAAGAGCAGCATAATTTTTTCCTTAAAATATTAGAAGAAAATTTTAGTGGTAAAACAGGAGATGACTGTGGAGCTAAAACAGATGAAAATGCCATTGGAGCTACTCCTCAAGGAATGAATATCGGAGAGTCACGAAATAAAAGAAATGAAGATTTCAAACAACTCTTCTTAAAAACTCAGCTAAAAATGCTGCAGTTAAAAAATTCTAATAATAGGCGTTGGCACCCACTGGTTATCCAGTGGTGCCTATTTATGTATGAAAAGTCCCCTTCCTTGTACAATGTGCTAGAAGAATCTGGAGTTCTGCAATTACCATCACGATCAACATTAAGGCGACATGCTTCAAATATTGGTGAAACACCTGGTTTCGATCCTCAAGTTTTTAGAAAAATGAAGGAAGATTTTAAAAAGATAAAGAAAGAAGATCACAATGATTACTTCTGTTTAGTTCTGGACGAAATAAAAATAGAAGAAGATCTGGTCTATCGTCAGGAGAGCGGTGATATTATAGGATATGTTGAGCCTTCTAATGTGGAAGAAAAAATATCTCAACTAAAACCAGAACTGTACACTCTGTTTGAAAAGTCTTCGACAGCTGAAATTTTTGCCCTCTTTTTAATTCTGCTAGAAAACTATAATAGATAGCTCGATGAAACCAATTGCAACTTTTATTTATTTTCCAATATCTTTCGTTATTTATCGGTTTCGTCCACCAAAAATTAATAGTTTGGCGGGAACCGTCGAAACTCATTTTTGACAAATGTTTAAATATTGGTTCTACGGCACTGACTCGCGCGTTTTTGAATTCACAATGGTCGGTTCATATTTAGAAAGTGGAAAAATTATCCCTCTACAACCAACGGTTGAGAAGTTATCGCGTTTCCAAATTGTCATCGAAGTTGTGTTATTTATAATCGCTTGATGAATTTTAGGTGTTTCCTAGTTTCGAGGAAAGTTTGGAAACGCTATAACTTCTCAACCGTTGGTTGTAGAGGGATAATTTTTCCACTTTCTAAATATGAATCGACCATTGTGAATTCAAAAACGCACGAGTCAGTGCCGTAGAACCAATATTTAAAAAAGTGTCAAAAATGAGTTTTGACGGTTCCCGCCAAACTATTAATTTTTGGCGGACGAAACCAATAAATAACGAAAGATATTGGAAAATAAATGAAAGTTTCAATTGGTTTCATCGAACTATCTATTATAGTTTTTTAGCAGAATTAAAAAGAGGGCAAAAATTTCAGCTGTCGAAGACTTTTCAAACAGAGTGTACAAAGACAAATCTCTAGCATCGCATGTACTACAGTTCATGCTGCGAGGTGTAACAAGTGGCTTCAAAATGCCATTTGCTTATTTTCCAACAAGCTCGTTAACTGCTGAAAAATTAGATAAGATGCTCTGGGAAGCTGTTAGAAAGCTAGAACTTTGTGGGTTTAAAATTTTGTGTATTGTTGGGGATGGGGCTGCCACAAACCGAAAATGTTTTAACATGAACTGTGGTTCCTCATATAAGTGCAAGAACCCTTTCTCTGGTATTGAAGACCGCTTTATATATTTTCTATTTGACGTACCCCACCTGATAAAAACAGTTAGAAATTGTTTAGGAAATAGCAATAATGGTAGTGCATGTCGTCAAATGGAGATAAATGGTGAAAAACTTATGTGGGAAAGAATTAAAAACCTATACCAAAAGGAGCAGAAGAAGACTGGCAATTTAAAGATGTTGTACAAATTGACTGATGACCACATTTCGTTACGAAACCGTATGAAGGTGAAGTTAGCAACGCAAATCCTTTCTCAAAGTGTTGCAAACGCATTGAAAACCGAGTGTGTTGGGAAATGTCCGGAACTTGTGCGGTTCATCGAAACCTTTAATAAATGGTTCGATATAATGAATGTTGGAAATTGTGCGGAAGGTGATCGCAAAAGAAATCCCAATCTCAAACCATTTAGATCCAAAAATGATTGTCGATTTAAGGTAATTTTCAATAACTAAAACTAGAGTAACGACTGTTATTAATTTCTGACATTGCACTTGCAGTGGCTTCAAGAAGTGTTTTTGCCATATCTAGACGAGTGGGAGAGTTACGCCTTTTCCCAACCAATTAAGCTAGTGGATCAAAAGAAAATGATGCTTAGCCAAGAAACATTAAGTGGATTACGCCAAACTAGTATGAACTATTACTTTATTTCAATGTAAAGGATAGTATTTAATGTGTTTTTCCCTATTAGCTAAGTGTATTTTAGAAATGATCCCATTCTTGCTCAATAAAGGAGCCAAGTTCATTTTAAGCGATCATTTTAATCAAGATCCTCTGGAACAACTATTCTCCAGACACCGCCAGGCCTGCATGGCTGGTTCAAAACCAACATTAAACCAGTATGCTAGAAATAGCATGAAACTTAAGAGGTTAGATGAGGGAAAAATTAGGTTGAAAATAACAGGAGGAAATACGAATGCAAAGTAACTTTGGGAAATACTTGTTTAAAAATTTTATTAAAATACTTCTCCTATATCACAGAAGCCTTGTATTTTACATCTAAATTACACCATTAATTTATATTGCTTTATAATTTCTTGCTTAACTTCTTCCTTCAATTTCATTTTCTTCCTCTCTTCTGACTTCATTTTAGTGGCCATTTGTTTCACCCTATCACCCATTTTTAAACTATTTCGGAGTTTGTTCGTGTGGCCTTTTCCCATGGTGTTTAAATACTTCCTCAAGATTAAATCCATTATATTATTCGCAGACTCTTCTCCCACCCCAGCACTGGATCTCATGAGTAGCCATTTGCCTTGCAAATATGTATCGGATTTAATGGCTTCAGTAGCCAGGACCTTTTTACTTTTAATGTATGTTGGTCCGTAAAACTTTCCAACATGCCTTTGAATTAAAGAAAAAAGGGCCATGGCTTCTATTGTTGGGTATTTTAAAGCACCCCTGTCTTGCAACTCAGTCCAATTTTTAAAACCGCCAGGCACATTTTCCAAATTTGTTTCGCAAAGAATCTTTGCAAGTTTGTTATAGTCACAGTTTCGATGATTTTGTAATTTATTTAGTATATAACCAACTACGTAGTACAAAGTACCATCATCCTCACTAGTTGGCTCAGTAAAAATTTCATCCACAACAGTCTCCTCTACATAATGTGTTCCAAAATGAAATAATTCGGGTAGCAGGTACTGTAGTCCTAGCACCATTTCAGCTTGGGATACTGATTCATTCTGAAAAGAAAATTGAATAAAGTATTTTCATATTTCATTCCAAGATTTTAACCATACTTCTGTCAATTCTGTTAACTGCTCAAAATTAAATGCTGTAATTGTTTCCTTGAAAGACATGTAAATATTGTCCTGACTAGTTTTTGTAAATAGAAGTTTAAACTTCATTTTTAACTCAGAGTATATCACAGAATTCTCTCTTAATTTAGAAGCCCATTCTACGCATTTTGCAATTTCATCTTCAAAAGGAAATTCCAGAAGTCTTCCAACATTTGCAGTTGCTTTATTCCAAATAGTTTGAAACATAGCTTCATAATTTTCTATTAAGTATTAACAGTCAACACAGTGTAAGCAAATTCCATTCTTAAATCATTTAAAAGTAGTTATCTTACCTTCGGAAACTATTCCTTTATGTGATTTTTGGTCCAATTTCTTAATAACTTTTTTCTTAGGAATGTTTCTGTGAAGTTAAAATCCTTTATTATAAATATTTATTCAACACCGTATACATTACAAATAGATACTTACAGGCCAGAATCAGATCGTAAAGATAACGTTCCCTTACGAACATTGTGGAATGATGGCTTTTGTTTTATTTAAAAAAAGTGTCTAAATCACTACAGTTGCTTTCATCGGAATCACCTTGAAGTTTTTCTATCTCATCTTTATCTAATAAATGATTCCATTAATTTACTTATTAAGAACAAGCATACTATAAGAAAATACAAGACCATGTTTTTAAGCCTTGGCTAAATAATAAATAATTTAATATATAATGTACTCACCAGTAGAAGGTAGCCGCGTTAAGTTTAAATTTGAAACACTTGGCTGACTTATACCCAATGTTTCATAAGTCAGATCCGAAAAAGCAGAATACATAATATTATTAAAAATAATGTAAATATTAAGATGATCAAGCATGGACAAGCCATGGAATTGCACGCCCGTTTGTTTGCCCCTGGATAGAAAACAATTTCCGGTTTGCGGGCTCGCGCCGCTAGGTGGAAAGGTTACAGAGTATTTTTGTGTTTTTTCGCTCGTGGAACATCCTTTAGTGTTTAATCCATGCTACCAGTAAACAAAAACAAAAAAAAAACAAAACGAAAAGCCACTAAGACTATCGAGAAAACAAGAAACAACGTTTGAATTCAAAAACTAGCCAGCTGAAAAGAACAAAGGTTGAGATGTCAATTCTCGCCCCATTTCCACCATTTGAAGAAGGAGGGGGAAACTGGACAATTTACTCCGAACGTTTAGAACAGTATTTCCTAGCCAATGATATAGCCGAAGAAGAAGTTACGATACCAAATGCAGCCACAATAAAAATTAAAAAGCGAGCAACATTACTAACAGTTCTAGGGTCAACAACATATGGTCTTTTACGTAATCCAACCTTAATTTGGAATGGGCATCCAATGACGTCACCATGCAGCTGCGCTAAAAAACCGCAAAAAATTTAGTTTTTGTGTTTTAGGTTATATTCCCCTTAAGAGTACCATGACTTTCGTGGTTTCGTTTAGGCCATGACAGACGGCCATTTGTTTAATTAATACCAAATACTGCAATAATTGTTACTAAACGAAAATGTATTTTAATTACCTAAATGATTTTGGTAACCAATTTTTATTAGTATTATTGCCTGAGTTCGTTAAGAATTTCAGAAACGTACGTTTTCAAATAATTTCGCGTTAAACGTGTTTCCTCTTTAATGCTTATTTCCAAGGCTCACTTGTTTTTGTAACAAATAAAGACGTCTGCTTTTTACTCTGCAACAATCTCAAAAGGACGCGTTGATTTAATCTGACTAAGGTGCAGGGGTATCATGGCAAATTAACGGATTTCTTTGGATATTTTAGATAAATAAATAAAAGTTCACGTTGAGTAGAATTACATAATGTTTTTATCGAAATGCTCAATTGGGGAAATCAATAATGAATGTTGTCACAAATGAAAATTTTCAAGAAAGGTCGGATTACATTTATTTAATGAAATTGAAAGCGAAGATCGTTTCCTTATAGATAAAAGATCTGGAATCGATGCTCAACCTTTAAAAATAGTTTGTTTTCACCACTTTTCTCTTCTGGTATCGAGATATGTATCATTGCAAACTAAATGTTGCGATCCTGTTCGATGCCATCGAAAAATCGTAACTGGCACTTGAAAAAAAGTGTTATCTGTTGAATAGTTGATTTTATAAAATAAAAAGTGGTCTTGCCCAACTTGTTAAAATGTTGCTCTTACGTCACAAGACACAGCTTTATTAGTACATTTTGCGCACGAGCGATTTTCACGCGCGTTAAAAAAACCATAATCCTCGCGACTGTAGCGCGCGCTAGTAGGCTTGTGAAAGTAAGAGACTGTGACGTAAGAGCAACATTTCAACAAGAAGGCCACGTTAGTTTATAAAAAGAACTATTCAAACGTTGTTTCTTGTTTTCTCGATAGTCTTAGTGGCTTTTCGTTTTTTTTGGATTTTGTTTACTGGTAGTAACTCCTCTGTGGCCATAATCGTGTAGTACGGAAAATAAATGTCGTTAAATCGTCGCGAGTCCCGCGGTGTTGCGCCTTTGTATCTTTTCGTAGATTTTACAATGGCGTCCGTTGGCCGTTGTAACTAAGCAAAGATAATTTAAACTCGTACCCTAGATTCGAATACTGAGAGCTTTCTAATTGACGGTTTTGTTACGAAGTGTTTACCCTCTTCCGGCACGTGACCTCAGAAAAATCGGATTTCCATCGGTTGCGGTAAGGCGCCATATATAGGCCTAGATTTGTTTTCTTTTCGCGTCTTAGTTCAAAATGGGGAAATCGTGTCTTTTCGATTCGTGTAAGAACTATGAGACAGTTCATAAGAAAATTGAACTAGTGTATTTTATTCCAATTGTGTAATCTTTGTAAATTAATAACTTAAACAAATGTTTTTAATTATATTAGAATTTTAAAATATATATTATTAACCTTTGGATCAATTTTTTTGGGTTTTAATAACTATTTGATATTTTAAACAGACTAAGTTCTATACATTTTATCACAAACTTTAGGAACAACCACTTATATTAGGAATCTACTTCCAATGTTATAACATGAACATAAAATTTACTCTTTACTCTTCATTATTATTTGCATTGCTTAATGATTTCATTTGTTTCCTTAAATTGTTCGCATTCAAACTAGCTCTTTTATGTTCCTGAAATGCATTTTTTAGTCTTACACCAGCCGTATAGGCTCTTAGTAAGACTCCTGGTCTCGCTCCGTTGTCCGGCGTCCGCCGCAGGCATGACACGGCACGGTAGAAATTATACTAAACTTAGAAGAATCCTCGCACGCGATTGCGAATAACAGCCACGCGAGGAATTCAGCCTCTAGAAGTAACAATCAAAAGCTAGAAGAGTCTTCCTACAACTCTTAGAGAAAGAGACACGGGAGAGTCACGTGACACACAAGAGAGGACGCGGGAATCGTCACTACGTCTAGACTGGCGCTGGGGTAGAGCTGTACCGCGAAATGGCTGGGGAGAGGGCGCGGGAATCGTCACTGCATTTAGACTGGCGCTGGGGAATAGTAGTTTAATAAATATATGTACACTCAAATAAATCGTCGTGCTTATTTATTTTTGGCTTAGTTTAACTCAAACTCGATACAGTAAGCTCGTGTAAGACTATTATTTGGGTCACGTGACCCACTTGTTAGGTTTACAGTCACTCCTTTTAAATAACAATTTATCAAAATTTGACGAGATTTCGTTAAGGCTTTCCTAGCTGCCTCTCCCGAACTACCCCACAATTCGTACTAAATTTCATTAATTTCATTACAGCTGTCCAATTTGGATTTTTCATGAAAAAGGTTTTCTTCAATTACCCTAAGCGGTTCAACAAAAGGAATAATAATTTTAACCGTCTTCTCAAAATAAGAAAATGCCTTATTTGATAAAAAAAAAGTAGCCCTCCTCTGTCCTGCTTTAGTGTCCAGCCATGAAAGTCTTCTCTTAATTGATTTTGTTTTACTAGGCATTTGCTCCAAAATGTTTCGCAGTTATAGAAGCCAATTATTTCATTCACAACATAGCCGGCTACTTGATGTAGGGTTTTTAGATCTTTTTTCATTAAGTCAGCTGTACTTAAAAAACATTTAGCTGTTGTTTTGGTCAACTTTTGCTTCTTAGTTTGTTTTTCAGTGAAATATATGAAAAGACAATCCAAAAACTCCATAACAGTTCTCTTTTCAATTTCATTCATTTTTAGGAAACATTTTAACATCTCCCGTAAAAATTTTCATTGATCAAAAGTCTGGTGCGATTAAAATTATACCGCAATTTATCAAACTTCTTTGAACCTTCGATTGCAAAAATTGATAAATAATCCAAAGCTTCATCTGTGATATCAGTGATCAGGTTCTCTTTTAATTCTTCTAAGCAATCCTATTTAAAACAAGAGTATTTATAGAAACACGCTTAATTGTAAATCATATATTTGCAATATACAAACTTACTTTAACAAATGGTAATTCTGGTGCTTGAATATCTTCTTTCGGTAATGATGCCAATCTTGAAGAATTTTCTAAAATTTCCGGCAAATATTCTTTAAGAATGTCGATGTTAAACACGAACCCTATTAAAATGGTAAATGAACTATTAAGTTTTGTCAAATTATGCTTGAATCGCTTGTAAGATTATATTACTCACCTTTAGTAAGTCTAGGTTTTTTCTTTCGATTTGAAACTTTTTTAGTGCTATAATTGTGTTCCATCATGTTTTAAAACTTCGAGTTGAACGCAAAACGCATCAAATTACGCGCCGCAACTTCAAAAAAAAACTTAGTTTCTATCCCTAGATGGCAGTAAAGCGCTACCATGGAGCGAATATTTTCTGAGTTCCGGCGGGAAGTGGGTAAACACTATCGGCAACGCGCAAGAGAGTGATTTCGAATCTAGGGTACGAGTTTAAATTATCTTTGATCTAAAAACGCCGACCAAGGCCCGATGTAGCTTACTCGTTTCGTTGAAGGTTAGAAATGCTTTACCTCGAATGAGACTAAAAACAAGTCGGCCCAGGCCGTAATATTAGTTCCACATCAGTGTATTCGAGTGGGCAAAACCATGCACCCTTAGTAGACACAGGTAGGCAAACCAATACAAAAACTGTTGAGGCTACGTGATTTCTTATCGTTTGATATATAAATTGCCATCCTAAGTTAAAGAGTGGGTGCCGCCCACCCTCAGGAGACCCAGGTGGGCAAACCAATTTAAAAGCTGTTGAGGCCATGTGATTTCCTATCGATTGATATATAATTTACCATCCTATGTTAAAGAGCGGCCACCGCCCACCCTCAGGATACCCGGGTGGGAAACCAATAAAAAATCTGTTGAGGCCATAGGATTTCCTAGCGTTTGATATATAATTTACCATCCTATGTTAAAGAGTGGGTGTCCACCGCCCACCCTCAGGATACCCGGGTGGGCAAACCAATACAAAAGCTGTTCAGGGCATGTGATTTTATATCATCTCGCTGATTAAATTAGTATTTTCTTAGAGCAGATATTTAATATGGATTATTAACAACTGCATAAATCATATTATTGCAAGAATGTATTTATGTACTAAGAATATGGCAAGACGGAGATTATGTCCCCATGGTCGCATATTTTCAGCTTAAGGGCCTGTGGCCAAAGCCCTAGCCAAAGTGCTAGCCCATTGAATTTAACATGTTTGATTCTAGCAAAGCATACTTTTGCAACACGCCCTAAGTTCGACTGCTTTGGATTTTTTGGTCTCACTATTGCAAGTAGAGGCTAGCGTAGACGATTCCAATCTTTTACTTTTATTGTTCTTTGAGACCAAATTGTTTTTTTCGATCACTTTCCCTTTAAGGGGGTTGGTCGGAGGGGGCGGAAATTAACGGCACTGCGTGCGCGTCAAAGAGCTCTATCGAATGAGAGCAACTTGTTTTTTTTCGGTCACTTTCCCTTTAAGGGGGTTGGTCGGAGGGGGCTGAAATTAACGCCACTGCGTGCGCGTCAAAGAGCTCTAACGAATGAGACCAACTTGTTTTTTCGATCACTTTCCCTTTAAGGGGGTTGGTCGGAGGGGGCGGAAATTAACGGCACTGCGTGCGCGTCAAATAGCTCTAACGGATGAGACCAACTTGTTTTTTTCGGTCACTTTCCCTTTAAGGTGGGTGGTCGGAGGGGGCGGAAATTAACGGCACTGCGTGCGCGTCAAAGAGCTCTATCGAATGAGACCAACTTGGTTTTTTCGGTCACTTTCCCTTTAAGGGGGTTGTTCGGAGGGGGCGGAAATTAACGGCACTGCGTGCGCGTCAAAGAGCTCTATCGAATGAGACCAACTTGGTTTTTTCGGTCACTTTCCCTTTAAGGGGGTTGTTCGGAGGGGGCGGAAATTAACGGCACTGCGTGCGCGTCAAAGAGCTCTATCGAATGAGACCAAATTGCTTTTTTTCGATCACTCTTCCTTTAAGGGGGCTGGTCGGAGGGGGCGGAAATTAACGGCACTGCGTGCGCGTCAAAGAGCTCTATCGAATGAAACCAAATTGTTTTTTTCGATCACTCTCCCTTTAAGGGGGCTGGTCGGAGGGGGCGGAAATTAACGGCACTGCGTGCGCGTCAAAGAGCTCTATCGAATGAAACCAAATTGTTTTTTTCGATCACTCTTCCTTTAAGGGGGCTGGTCGGAGGGGGCGTAAATTAACGGCACTGTGTGCGCGTCAAAGAGCTCTATCGAATGAAACCAAATTGTTTTTTTCGATCACTCTTCCTTTAAGGGGGCTGGTCGGAGGGGGCGGAAATTAACGGCACTGCGTGCGCGTCAAAGAGCTCTATCGAATGAGACCAAATTGGTTTTTTTCGATCACTCTCCCTTTAAGGGGGCTGGTCGGAGGGGGCGGAAATTAACGGCACTGTGTGCGCGTCAAAGAGCTCTATCGAATGAGACCAAATTGTTTTTTTTCGATCACTCTCCCTTTAAGGGGGCTGGTCGGAGGGGGCGGAAATTAACGGCACTGCGTGCGCGTCAAAGAGCTCTATCGAATGAGACCAACTTGGTTTTTTCGGTCACTTTCCCTTTAAGGGGGTTGTTCGGAGGGGGCGGAAATTAACGGCACTGCGTGCGCGTCAAAGAGCTCTATCGAATGAGACCAAATTGCTTTTTTTCGATCACTCTTCCTTTAAGGGGGCTGGTCGGAGGGGGCGGAAATTAACGGCACTGCGTGCGCGTCAAAGAGCTCTATCGAATGAAACCAAATTGTTTTTTTCGATCACTCTCCCTTTAAGGGGGCTGGTCGGAGGGGGCGGAAATTAACGGCACTGCGTGCGCGTCAAAGAGCTCTATCGAATGAAACTAAATTGTTTTTTTCGATCACTCTTCCTTTAAGGGGGCTGGTCGGAGGGGGCGTAAATTAACGGCACTGTGTGCGCGTCAAAGAGCTCTATCGAATGAAACCAAATTGTTTTTTTCGATCACTCTTCCTTTAAGGGGGCTGGTCGGAGGGGGCGGAAATTAACGGCACTGCGTGCGCGTCAAAGAGCTCTATCGAATGAGACCAAATTGGTTTTTTTCGATCACTCTCCCTTTAAGGGGGCTGGTCGGAGGGGGCGGAAATTAACGGCACTGCGTGCGCGTCAAAGAGCTCTATCGAATGAAACCAAATTGTTTTTTTCGATCACTCTTCCTTTAAGGGGGCTGGTCGGAGGGGGCGGAAATTAACGGCACTGTGTGCGCGTCAAAGAGCTCTATCGAATGAGACCAAATTGTTTTTTTTCGATCACTCTCCCTTTAAGGGGGCTGGTCGGAGGGGGCGGAAATTAACGGCACTGCGTGCGCGTCAAAGAGCTCTATCGAATGAGACCAAATTGGTTTTTTTCGATCACTCTCCCTTTAAGGGGGCTGGTCGGAGGGGGCGGAAATTAACGGCACTGTGTGCGCGTCAAAGAGCTCTATCGAATGAGACCAAATTGTTTTTTTTCGATCACTCTCCCTTTAAGGGGGCTGGTCGGAGGGGGCGGAAATTAACGGCACTGTGTGCGCGTCAAAGAGCTCTATCGAATGAGACCAAATTGGTTTTTTTTCGGTCACTTTCCCTTTAAGGGGGCTGGTCGGAGGGGGCGTAAATTAACGGCACTGTGTGCGCGTCAAAGAGCTCTATCGAATGAAACCAAATTGCTTTTTTCGATCACTCTCCCTTTAAGGGGGCTGGTCGGAGGGGGCGGAAATTAACGGCACTGTGTGCGCGTCAAAGAGCTCTATCGAATGAAACCAAATTGCTTTTTTCGATCACTCTCCCTTTAAGGGGGCTGGTCGGAGGGGGCGGAAATTAACGGCACTGCGTGCGCGTCAAAGAGCTCTATCGAATGAGACCAAATTGTTTTTTTCCGATCACTCTCCCTTTAAGGGGGCTGGTCGGAGGGGCGGAAATTAACGGCACTGCGTGCGCGTCAAAGAGCTCTATCGAATGAGACCAAATTGGTTTTTTTTCGATCACTCTCCCTTTAAGGGGGCTGGTCGGAGGGGGCGGAAATTAACGGCACTGCGTGCGCGTCAAAGAGCTCTATCGAATGAGACCAAATTGTTTTTTTCGATCACTCTCCCTTTAAGGGGGCTGGTCGGAGGGGGCGGAAATTAACGGCACTGTGTGCGCGTCAAAGAGCTCTATCGAATGAGACCAAATTGGTTTTTTTTCGGTCACTTTCCCTTTAAGGGGGCTGGTCGGAGGGGGCGTAAATTAACGGCACTGTGTGCGCGTCAAAGAGCTCTATCGAATTAAACCAAATTGCTTTTTTCGATCACTCTCCCTTTAAGGGGGCTGGTCGGAGGGGGCGGAAATTAACGGCACTGTGTGCGCGTCAAAGAGCTCTATCGAATGAGACCAAATTGGTTTTTTTTCGGTCACTTTCCCTTTAAGGGGGCTGGTCGGAGGGGGCGTAAATTAACGGCACTGTGTGCGCGTCAAAGAGCTCTATCGAATGAAACCAAATTGCTTTTTTCGATCACTCTCCCTTTAAGGGGGCTGGTCGGAGGGGGCGGAAATTAACGGCACTGTGTGCGCGTCAAAGAGCTCTATCGAATGAGACCAAATTGGTTTTTTTTCGGTCACTTTCCCTTTAAGGGGGCTGGTCGGAGGGGGCGTAAATTAACGGCACTGTGTGCGCGTCAAAGAGCTCTATCGAATTAAACCAAATTGCTTTTTTCGATCACTCTCCCTTTAAGGGGGCTGGTCGGAGGGGGCGGAAATTAACGGCACTGTGTGCGCGTCAAAGAGCTCTATCGAATGAGACCAAATTGGTTTTTTTTCGGTCACTTTCCCTTTAAGGGGGCTGGTCGGAGGGGGCGTAAATTAACGGCACTGTGTGCGCGTCAAAGAGCTCTATCGAATGAAACCAAATTGCTTTTTTCGATCACTCTCCCTTTAAGGGGGCTGGTCGGAGGGGGCGGAAATTAACGGCACTGCGTGCGCGTCAAAGAGCTCTATCGAATGAGACCAAATTGCTTTTTTTCGATCACTCTTCCTTTAAGGGGGCTGGTCGGAGGGGGCGGAAATTAACGGCACTGTGTGCGCGTCAAAGAGCTCTATCGAATGAAACCAAATTGTTTTTTTCGATCACTCTCCCTTTAAGGGGCTGGTCGGAGGGGGCGGAAATTAACGGCACTGCGTGCGCGTCAAAGAGCTCTATCGAATGAGACCAAATTGTTTTTTTTCGATCACTCTCCCTTTAAGGGGGCTGGTCGGAGGGGGCGGAATTTAACGGCACTGCGTGCGCGTCAAAGAGCTCTATCGAATGAGACCAAATTGGTTTTTTTCGATCACTCTCCCTTTAAGGGGGCTGGTCGGAGGGGGCGGAAATTAACGGCACTGTGTGCGCGTCAAAGAGCTCTATCGAATGAGACCAAATTGCTTTTTTTCGATCACTCTCCCTTTAAGGGGGCTGGTCGGAGGGGGCGGAAATTAACGGCACTGTGTGCGCGTCAAAGAGCTCTATCGAATGAGACCAAATTGCTTTTTTTCGATCACTCTCCCTTTAAGGGGGCTGGTCGGAGGGGGCTTAAATTAACGGCACTGTGTGCGCGTCAAAGAGCTCTATCGAATGAGACCAAATTGTTTTTTTTCGATCACTCTCCCTTTAAGGGGGTTGGTCGGAGGGGGCGGAAATTAACGGCACTGCGTGCGCGTCAAAGAGCTCTATCGAATGAGACCAAATCTCTGGACCAACTATACAAACTAAGAAAGTGCCACACTTATTTATTACTTCTGACTATACACGGTTTCGATAAGAAAGTGCCACACTTATTTATTACTTCTGACCATACATGGTTTCGATAAGAAAGTGCCACACTTATTTATTACTTCTGACCATACATGGTTTCGATAAGAAAGTGCCACACTTATTTATTACTTCTGACCATACATGGTTTCGATAAGAAAGTGCCACACTTATTTATTACTTCTGACCATACATGGTTTCGATAAGAAAGTGCCACACTCATTTATTACTTCTGACCATACACGGTTTCGATAAGAAAGTGCCACACTTATTTATTACTTCTGACCATACATGGTTTCGATAAGAAAGTGCCACACTTATTTATTACTTCTGACCATACACGGTTTCGATAAGGGGTCGAAATTGGGACGTGGGGAGGCTAAGTCTGAGGTTAACTTGACCCTAAAACGCCGTAAATATACGTAAAATAAAACGGATGGGAATTGCGACAACTTAACTTTAGATTAGAAGTTCCGATAAAACTTAGCAGAAAGCGGTGTGGCACGATTGGTAGAGCGTCTGTTTTCGAGGTAACGCGGCCAGCGACTATCTGCGTTCGAGGCCCGGCGCCGGCGGTAATAAAAATTGTATTAATAATAAATTATTTTTCGCAGCTCCATCTACCGTGTCGTCGCTTTCCACACCAAACAAAGAAACAAACACGCACACAACACTTAACGACATTCCGTCCATAGCAATAGTCCCACTTCGATATATATATCTCGATGTGGAACTAAAAATGGTCATCTCCGTCGCCAATTTGTTAAGGAGTTGTCCTTGTTAAAAGAGTACACATTGTTTGAACGACAACTTATTTATTATTTGATTAACTAAACCGAGAGTACTGCTTACAGGTTACATTACAATGATTACGTAAGGTGGCGAACACGCGGACTGCTCACTGCTCTTAATTCTTTCAAGTTCTTTGCCCGACGAATCGTAACAATAACTACCCCCGAAGCTAGCGTACTCTAACGGCTGATACATAAACTATAATGAACAGTTTGTTTCATGATTAATTAACCCTAACAATGGCATACTTATGAGTGATAATGTTAAAACATTTAAGGTAGCCGATATATTCCTATAAACTGAAAATTAATCTTATCGTTTTTACCCTAATGGTGGAAGACTAGCCTAAAGCAGAGCCGAATGGGAAACTAATATAGGGAATTCCCATTGAGATTGTGTGTAAGAAAACGAAAATATCCAATACACCCGAATTCCAATGTTCACTGAGAGAAAAAACCCTAGCTTTAACAGGATAATTTTACATGAACCGTCTGTTTATCACTTGCACAGAATAATCCTGTGATATTTACTGTTATCCTTTAATTTAACAGAAGATAGTTACATGAAACGTGTGTGTACAATTTGTACAGAATAATCATGTACAAATTACACGTATCCTTTATTTTATACAGGAACATAAGTACATAAATGTCCTGTATTCTATAAAAATGGGTTGGTCTTGTAAAATGTACAGAAGGACATTGTTAAAATGTTCAGGAATATTTGTAGCTGTATTTATTACACACATCGAGAGTGTAAAATTAACAGTTCATTATAGCCGTGTTCACACTAGACACTTTGGAACCGTTTTTAAACGGTTTCGAAAGCTAAAATTGAACATTTTCAGTGTCAACTGTATTAACAGCCATATGATAAATACATTCGACAGCAAAATTTTACAATTTGTACTTTCGAAACCGTTTTAAAACGGTTCCAATGGTCTAGTGTGAACGCGGCTTATGTAAAATTTACTTGAATAACAGATATGTACATAAACAGCTAGCTTCAGTAAGATTAACATTGATGTTCCTTAAAAACATTTAGCATATCTGACTCTGTAGATATACTGGAATCCAATAATTTCAATTTACAAACTTCAAACGTATAATTCATCAGAGAGGCATTATTTTTGAAAAACTGGTTATTTCAGCACACAAATGTTTTTAACAGAACTTTGTATTTATTTGTTCATTGCTGTGGGGGCGCGCCCCGTACGATCACCCTTCATCTACTTAATTAATAGCATCTGAACCCCTTAAATTTAATTATGCATAATGCATGGTAATTTCTTTGATAATCCTTCACCTTGCAGACCAAGAAGTTATATGGAAATGTTTTCGATTCAGACATTGCCCAAAATTATATTTTTGGGTGCACTGCCCAAGGCGGAGATTGACTAAACTTTGACTTTCAATAGCTCTATTTTGAAATCTATTAATGACAGAGTGATGATATGTTTTGTGGTTATAGCCATCCATTATCGGCCTCAAATGGTTTTAATTAAATATTAATTAATACGTTATGCAAATTGTACGAATTAAATACGAAAAATGAATAAATATAAAAACCGTGAGATATTTGATACAACCTAAGCGAGCGTTTCTTTCGGAAAAGAGCGAGCGTTTAATATTTAGTCGTTTGTCGAATTGATTTACAGCAATAAACAATTCGGTAAAATACTACTTACGTGATTATTTACTTTGGTTAAAAGAGAGGCCATAGGCTTGGCCCGATTTATCTTGAACCAGAGAGGCTCACAATTAGATTAGTACCTATCTGGCAAACCTGAAAACCCAGTTGCCTCGTAAAACATGTAAATTTTTGTTCAAAAGTCTTCGGATTTTATTGTTATTTTTTAAACAAAAGCATTTTTACTAGTGAATAGCTGTGTATCAGTGATTACGTAAGCATATAAATTATAATCGTGCTATATTTTTGATTATAGTCTCTTTACGTAGGCTACCTTAGCTACATACTAGAAATCAACCTTACGCGTGAAACTTTAAAAAATACTAACCTATAAGGACTGAACAGAAGCCGAATTTATAAAGACCAAGGAATTGGTTGTGCTTATTGGGTCTCTCTGAGCGATTAGACCCATTTAGCCCCGAATTGTCTGTTCGGATAACCTTGTAATTATATTTCATTGAAAAATGTGAGATTGACCTTGCAGATTAGCTAGTTCTTTCTTAGCTACCACGTCAAAAGTTCAGTTTCATATTCGTAAATTTGACTAAACGTGTTAGTGTATTTTCTACAATATTGTGTGTGGAATTAATTATTTGCTACTTATCGAATTAACTGAGATGTAAAAAGTATTTTTTACCGACGGATGTGTAAAACCAACTTGAATATGCCAATAAAATTACGTATAAGGGTCACGTCCTCCAGACTGTTATTCATGTTGATTTGACAGACTTTATTCCTGTGTTATTTACAGCTATTTCATCATGCTAAATTAACATAAAATTACTTGTAATATTATAATACGGAATTAAGCTGTTATATTTACAGAAACGTCTTGGCATCCCCTGCTTCCAACACTTTCATGTAATTTGAACAGGGTTTTTTTTCTCTCAGTGTTGGCCTCGTGGTTTTAGCACTCCAATCTCGGCAATTGCTACTATTTGGTCAATTGTGGAGGCAGCACTGGCAATTTGAGTTTGCTGATAACTCTTAATTACTCCTTGTTACTAATGAAAAAGCTTTCCTATCGTTTAAAATTTTAATATTTCGGTATGAATAAATGTTATTTTGAACAATGACGTCGATTTTTAAAATATACACGTACATATATTTTTAAAGAAGGGCATTTTAGATTTCTAAACCGATTAAGTCCTTTGCGTAGCTGTATCTAAAAAAATTATCAATTTCGTTTAAAATTAAAAGTGGGTTATGATTTAAGTTAAAATGGTAGATTCTTTAGAAAATTCTCCAATAATTCGTATAAAAGCATATCAATAATTATTGTATTTGCCTACAGAAATTAGCGAAACAATGAGCGATGATTTCTACGAGGCTATTTAATGACAACTGTCAATTCATATAGTGTATAGTGTATTTAATTGATTTCATGCTTGAGTAAAAATTAACATCAAATGAAACTATTAAAAACGAGTAATGAACGAAAAAAAGAAATTCCTTTTTTTAATAATTTATTTCTGCAGAAAGCGTACATTTTCGATCCTCTAATATACATGAAACGTCTAAATGAAGCGATGAAAGTTGAACAGTGGAACACGTCCATCGCATCCCAGCTAAATATTTCAGTTGGATATTATCGGAAAAGTATAATTTATTAGCAGATATAACGGAGTAACGCTGTAACTTTAGATTGAAGGTAGCAGGTTCAACGTTAGACAATCATTTTCTGCTGAAGAAGCACTCCCAACTGGCGCTGATTCGGCGGGAGGGTCGCCTTCAGCTACGATGCATAGTCCGTTATCGGAAGTAGGAAACAATTGGAAATATTCGGTTGGTAAAATACGTTTCTCGAAGATCTGACTAGTAGCGTTGTTAAGAGATTGAAACGAAGCCTGTCGAAATTCTGCCGAGTGGCTTCCATCGACAGTTAGAACTTTGCCCGAAGTGTAAGATAGTATGACTATGCCATTATTCGAATTAGAGTCGACCCGAAACAGCTGTGAACTTGACGTAGATTTCAGGTTTAAGACCGGCTTTTCCTGGACATTATCTAAAACCATTCCGCTCTTAGTGTCTGAAATGAAGTATAAAGTCCCGCGTGACTGAGACAAGCTTTTCTCGCTTTGATACGGAAGAACCTCAAATGATAATTGTTGCCTGTAGTTCCCTGGAACGCAAACGGCTCCGTACACCTTTTGAGTAAATTCTTCGTATTCCAAACAGTGGCCGTCAAAAGTCACCACGTTATGTGGACCATCAAGCGATGCCGATATTGCGGAATTGGACGCGGACTCTGAGTTTTCCGCCACCAACTTCAACACGACGTGGCCTCTGGCCGCCACGAGCATCGACAAGGAGAGAATCGCCTAAAACCAAATTATTCACGTTTATTGAAATATTCGACCTACATTGAAAGAGCTTAAATCCCACGCCCCCTATTCACTTATTACTTAACACTTTCGTCACCCGAAACGCTAAATCTATGTTTCATTTGAGCTTTTTGTCTTTTACGAATGGAGGACCGTTGTTCAAACACCAATTTTTAATTCTTTAATGTTGGCACTTGGAGGACATTTACCAATATTTGCTTGCTAGAAGCCTCCTCTGTTGTTTTCAATATTTCTGATTCTCTTAACATAAGAATGGCATACCATGCGCGCGTTACTCACGAGGTATACTGACGGTCTGCGAAGATTTTATTCGAGATATCGAGGTTTGACGTGTCAAATTTCTAATACTTATTACTTGGGTAAAATAACTTCAAAAAACAGTAAAACCTGATAAAGTTATTTCAATAATCATTAAATGTGAAACCGCAAATTATTATAGCCATATAAATAAGCTCTCTAAACAACTCCCAAACAAATATTATAAAAGAAGTTTATATTTACGTAAAGAGAATTGAACTTCTTCATTGTAGACTCCACTTTGGCAAGTTAGGGATTTCCGAGTTGGTTTCGTCTCCAATGGCTCTGTGTGAGGCTTGGAGCTCCTTGACTAGCTTTTATACTTTTACGCGATACATTCGATTCGGTAAATATCTGTGATGATTACGAATCTTCAGTTTAATATTTAAGTCAGTCCCCCTTTTGACGTTAAAAATTATCTCCTATTAGAATTCGAAGAAATGTTTTGCAATTATCAATTTACATTAGTTTGTATCTCATTTTTAACTATATCACCGTTTAATTAAATCGAACATAAAGCTTTTTATTAGTTCTGGGAAACGCATTCGATCCGCTATCTTTTCGAAATATGTAATCTAATACTAACTGTCGATTCTTCGAAACTCTGGTTTTATTTTACCGCACACACCATGGCGATTTTTAAAGGCGATTCTTCGGTGATAATATTTAAATTCATTCCAGTATCAGTTGACACTAAGATGTTCCTGCGAATCGATAATTTTTATCATTATATATATTAACATCATTTAAAGTCATTGTTGTAATATTAGAAATCAAAGTCTTTTTATATATGCAGAGACACGATACTAATAATTTTTATCATTTGAAGTTGGGGAACAATATGATTCCGTGTTTTTATACCAAATGTTTTTGTAAGATAAAAAGGAAACCTTCTTTCTGTCAAACCACCTTCCTCTTTTACCCAAAAGTTTAATTAATGAAATGAATAGGTTGCTCGTATTGTGATAGGTGTCTTTCCCCACTAATTTCAATATTTTCAATGAATTACGGATGTCGTCACAAATAATCTGACAATACGCGTTCTGTCGTTACTGGGAAAGAATACAGTGGCCATTGTCTACTTCCGCGCTACATCAAGCTGAACTCTTTTAATTTTGTATTGTAACTTATAAAACAAGTTGGCAAGCCAAAATATACCTCTCCTCAGAAGAATTGTCCCTAGCGGTATTAATTTTCGAGATGACTCTTAAAGATATATCTCCGCAATTCAGAGTTATTAACTAAAAACGTAATCCCGGTTCAATCCCGCCCGGTATAAAATTTTAATTATAATTAAAATAATTGAGACAAAACAAACGAGTATAATTTATTCAGAATATTATAAATTAAGGTGTTACAACAGCGAGCTAGACGTACTAAAACAATGTACAATTGAATTTAACCCTATTTACGGTACAAGTTTATCAGTTAAATATAATACGAAGCCAATTTTAATGAAAGAAATATCTACAGAGGGTATTTGTATTTTTCTCGCTTACGAAATACTTGCCGCATCTTTAACGCTCATTTTATTTCAAATCAAACAGCTTAATCGGTCGAGAAAACGTTTAAAATAAATTACCAAGTAATGACGACCCAGTTAAAACCCAGACCAACATAATCGCACGATGTATACAACTCGATAAAAATATACGACTGAAAAAACGAAATAAAATACAAATAAAACGAAAGATATTTAAAATTAAAAAAACTGATCATAATAAAACGTAAAAATACCCTCCACGTCACGCACATTCGAAATACGCAGAAGTAACGTTATACTATATCTAGTTTAAAATATTAGAGTATCAAAAAATAAAAATAACGATAAGAAAAATACACAATAACAACCCAATCCATCAGACTTCAGAAACAAAACTCATAGAAAAATATTATAACGCAGTCAAGCAATCAGACTTCAGAATCAAAATAATTCATAGAAAAATATTATAACGCAGTCAAGCAATAAATTAGTTCAAATACTTAGAAATCAAGCAATAGAAAATATAATATCAAGAAGCGCAACACCTTACCATTCACAAATACGATTTTTCTCGTTATTATAATGAAACCGGATAAGCTTTTGGGCATGACTTACGCTCTTTAAGGTTCCTCTAAGACTGGACGATTTTGCGGGAAAAAGGAAATAAACTTAAAAAATAGTAGATACAAATATAAGACAGAAAAAACCAACAAAACCAAAGATTAGACAAAAAAGAACGTAATCAGGATCAGTTAAAAAACACAACAAAAAAGCGTATCCGAAAAAATAAACCTACTGATAATTAAAGAGTTTAACAACGTCATTGAATAATATATTACAGATTTATAACACAACGTAAAAGGAAACAATAACACAGCGGCAACGAATCAAAGTTCTAAAACCGCGCTCCCGTTCAATTCCCGACGAAATAAAAACAAGCTCACAAAAATAAAAAAACAAAGTTCAATAAAAAATATCCAGAGATATTGTATTAATCCGTTTAGTAAAAAAACCCGCCCTATCATAATGGTTCCTTTACTTTAACATTTTCCCTAAGGAAGTCAATGGCTCGGCGGTGAACTATCCACGTGGTAACAATGCGACCCGAGTTCAATTCTTGATCACGATCAACTTTTACATTAAAATACTTAAATATTTCATAAAATATAAGATTAATATAATTTATAAATATTTAATTAAATATAAGATTAATATAATTTATAAATATTTAATTAAATATAAGATTAAAATAATTTATAAATATTTAATTAAATATAAGATTAATATAATTTATAAATATATAATTAAATATAAGATTAATATAATTTATAAATATATAATTAAATATAACATTAATATAATATATAAATATTTAATTAAATATAAGATTAATATAATTTATAAATATTTAATTAAATATAAGATTAATATAATTTATAAATATATAATTAAATATAAGATTAATATAATATATAAATATTTAATTAAATATAAGATTAATATAATTTATTAATATTTAATAAAATATAAGATAAATATAATTTATAAATATTTAATTAAATTTAAGATTAATATAATTTATAAATATTTCATTAAATATAAGATTAATATAATTTATAAATATTTAATTAAATATAAGATTATTATAATTTATAAATATTTAATTAAATATAAGATTAATATAACTTATAAATATATAATGAAATATAAGATTAATATAATTTATAAATATATAATTAAATATAAGATTAATATAATATATAAATATTTAATTAAATATAAGATTAATATAATTTATAAATATTTAATTAAATATAAGATTAATATAATTTATAAATATATAATTAAATATAAGATTAATATAATATATAAATATTTAATTAAATATAAGATTAATATAATTTATAAATATTAAAAATGATGTAGAATAAATTATAGTACCTAACGTTATAACTTGGTAAAGGACATTCGCCAAAGAAAAACAAGCGTTGGTGGTTGAGTGGTTAGAGTAAATCTCTTGCACGAGGCAGACCCAGGTTCAATTCCCAACCGGCGCCAATAAATCGCAAATTAATACTAAGACGAATACCGTGAACAATTGGTGGAAACCCTGCCATTGGACGTTGAGAGGTTGCATAACACTCAGCACTCGGTCCGTCCCAAAGTCATTAAGAAGAAGTTGGAGAGAAAACGCCCGTACTAACACAACAGACTCAACATCCACAACCATCATAACACAAACATCACAAAATCAACATCCACAACCATCATAACACAAACACCACAAAATCAACACCCGCAACCGTCATAACACGAACTCAACATTCACAACCTACGCATAAACATTACAATAACGAAATACCCAATAAAACTGAATTAAAACCGTCACGACGGTGAGCGATAAGGAAAAAACACCATCCAAACCAAACTCAACCGCCAATTTATCCCTTAACGCTCACCGTCACGCGGTGGTTTTGCAAACCCTTCGAGAAACTGCGTACGCAATGATTAACCTTTGCCCCGAAAATGCGAACGCGTTCGCAGGCCTGACAGACAGACCCACAGACAGACAGACAGACACGGGGGTTATATAACCCCTCCTAGGGTACAAAGTCCCCTCGGAGAGGTAATTAATATTTAGGTGTAGTACAGCCTATTGTTTAGTGACTAAAATAATTACGTTTTAATTCTGACCCCCGGAGCTAAAGCGGTTGGACAAGCGCCCAAACTACCCTTTAGTTAGCACCTTATATCTCGTTAACTATTAATATTATAATTATCAAAATTATTTTAAGCACTAGAGGAAGGTTCAGCCTAATAAGAAAAATATAATTAAATTACGTAAATGTTAAAACAGAAACGTTCGGCTTGAACGAAAAAGAGGCTTTTACTGTATTCTTCCCCCTTAAAATTGCCTTTGGTCAGATCAGGGTACTGATATCTGAGAATAGGTTTGAATTTTGCGAGGGCTCCGTTTAGTTCCTTCTCGCGCGTACATGTAGTCTCCATCCTTTTAGAGTTTCAGGGGATAAGTGTGAGGTGTTAATTGAGATCGACATCGTATTTGTTCAATTCGGCTCCGACGTTTTTGAGTCACGCGCGTTACAAACATTTCAACCTATTTCCAATATGGCGGTAATCCAAACAGAATTGGTCTTCCTATAAAGTTACGTGGCCTTCTTGTTTAAATGTTGCTTACTTTTACAAGTGACGGAAGGGAAACATAATATATTATTACTTTTAAATGATTTTATTTCAAAGAAACATCTATTGGACCAAGTGCGTCGATTTTTTCACATAGTATTTACTCTTATGTTCATTGTTACATACCAAATAAAAAACTGATGAATTATCGACTAATATTGAAAAATATATCTTTAATTATTTTCGAAATCAATTTAAGATCAATTGAAATGATATGCGTGGTTTTTAAAACAAATTTTAAACTAATTTAGTTCTTAAAGATTAAGAAAATTAAGCCGAATATATGTTTAGAAAGTTGCCATTACCAAAAAAAATGAAACCATTTATTTTCCAATATTGAAATTTTCTTTACTTTTAATTTAAAACGTTCCTAATAATATAAAAAGTTAAAGATGGGAAAGCAAAACAAGTTATTTGAAAGGTGATTGAAAGTGGCGGGAAGTTTGACCAGAGAGAGATTTACCATAGTAACCCGATGTTGTTAAAAGGGAAAGGGAGATAAAGAGAAATTGGGAAATGTATGGAAAAGAGAAAGGGTAATTTATTGCGGTTGAGGAGGTGAAATAGAGCGGATAAGGAAAA
The DNA here is from genome assembly GCF_980474605.1 of Leiobunum rupestre. Classification (NCBI taxonomy): domain Eukaryota; kingdom Metazoa; phylum Arthropoda; class Arachnida; order Opiliones; family Sclerosomatidae; genus Leiobunum; species Leiobunum rupestre. The sequence goes on along the minus strand of NC_143385.1, from coordinate 49,566,998 downwards.
GGGAAGAGTATTGTAGACGAAGAGGAAGGTCAAAGATAATTTGGCTTTGTATTGTAGGTGAATAGGTAGGAAAATGTTATTTGTGTACTGTTGGCGAATTGGAAGGAAATAGAGAGTTGTGTATTGTCTTGTAGTCAAAGAAGGTAAAATATAATTGGGTATTGTATTTTAGGCAAATTGGAAAGGAAAAGATAATTCTCTATTGTCGGGTGGGCAAAAGAGAAAGGCGTATTGTATTGTAGGGGAAAAGGAAGAGAAAATATAACTGTTTATGGAAATAATGGAATTGTAGGCGAAAAGGCAAATAAAACATAACTGTGTATTTAATTGTAGCTGAAAAGGTAGATGAAATAAAATAGTAGGCGAATAGGAAGGGAAAAGATTATCGTTTATTGTATTGTAAGGAAAGAGGAAGGGAAAATATCATCGTGCATTGTATTGTAGTCAAATAGGAACGGAAAGATATTTTTTATGGCAATATAACGGGAAAAGATATTTACATAATGCAGAGGCGTATTGATAGGGGGGAAGAGGGGGCATGTTGAACGGGGCGACGCTTAAGATAGGCACCAAAATGCCCAAAATTATTCCAACTATATACGTTGCTTATATTTAAATGATCCTAAAGGTCCTATAGAAGCGCTTGTCGTTTCGAATTAATTATATGCGCGTAGAATTTAGTTATTAACATTCATGATGACATAACTGAATAATTAATCATTATACAGGGTGTTTTTTTTTGCTCGAAAAAGTGATTCTTTTCAAAAACTATGTTTTCTAGAAAGTTGAAATTTGTACTGTACAATATACGTGCCGGGGGACACTTTCTACCAAAATTGCATCTAAATCGAAAAATAGTTTCACGTTTTTTGAAAATTTACATTTTAACCGCTAGATGCTATAAGAAAATTGTCAATGAGAAAATTGTAGAGGGTCACCGAAAACGTACAAATAGCGTTGGCGCGAAAAAAATAGACGTCTTTTTCACTGAAAAAATACGACTTGAAAAAGTGACAAGTTGGGCAAGCTAAAATAACTGTTTTTGGCTTCCATTGGGAGAGTAGTGTAACTTTATGACAGTCAGAAATCCAACGGAGTCTGACATATAATTTTTTACTGGCGCCAATACCCCTCGTTACGCCACCGCTATAATGTCTTGTAAACAAAGATGAAGATAAAATATAATATTGTAGGCTAAGAGGAAGGGAAAAGAGAATTGTGGATGGTATTGTAGGCGAAGAGGAAAGGAAAAGCGAATGGTGTATTGTACTTTAGGCGAAGTGGAAGGGAAAGGATAATTTCGGATTTGTATTGTAGGTGAAGAGGAAGGGAAAAGATAATTCTTTTTCGTTCTTCTAGGCCAAGAGAAAGGGATATCATATATTATATTGTCTTAGGAATCACACTCTTCAATATCTCAGGTTAACGGCAAGGGTGCACGCTTGTCTGGTATCTTGGCGGAATTGGTTTCCAGCTGAATGAAAGGCGTGTGTCCGTGACTTGGGGTTTCCCAACTTTTAGAGCCACCTTGATTATTTCAATCTTTAAAGAAATATTTGGTTTATTATATTTTTAATAAAATTAATAAACATTTATTTAAAAATACCGAAAACTAGACTCATTAAACGCTACAATTGATTTTCGAATTAAACGCTTCTTCGAAATGGAAAATAAATTATCACAGTACAAGTCATCTTATAAGTCAAATAAAACCGGAGTTTCTTAAAATCGACGATTGTGCGCGTTGAACTTTTTCGGCGTTCTTTTTAGGGCACCGCGCGTTTGTTATTGAGCGTGGCTATGGGTTTTCATCGAGTCCCAATTGGTTGGTTATGATTAGTGAGTGTAATTTAAATTTAATATTCAAAATATATTTAATGCATCGGGGGATTGTGTGTACTCAAATGTCCGTGACATCTTGTTTTAATTAAAAAATAAAAATTAGATTCAACAATACATTTTTAGTGCAATTATAAAATTAAATTTAAAAATATCGATTACCAGACTCATTACTACAATTGAGGCTCGAACTTAACGCTTGTTCGAAATGAAAAACAAATGATCACACGAAAGGTTATCTTTAAGTCTCGATGGGGTTGATGTAAAATGAAACCGCATTTTCTGCGAATCGACTTTTAATATGAAAGTAAATACAAAGCATTTCTTTACGTTTACTCCATGACACACACTGGTAAAGTGTTTCCTTTGCCCATCTGGTCGCGGGGGGAATTTGACCATCATGCTCGCGGAGTCTTCACGCAGGCATTGTCCCTAAATATCAATAAAGTCATCCTTGTATAAACTGAAAAAGAAACGTCGATATTTAGAAATAATTTCTCGGAAATTGATAAAGGCCGAAACACTTCTTGGTTATCAAAAAGATAAATTTAAATATTATCGAAGCAGAGTTTCCTCTGAAAGTCACGAAAGTTGATTACAGCAAAATAAAATCGGAATTCCTAAGAAACTTCTTCTAGATTACACGAAACTAGAAGATGATGTATCAAATGCATTTCTCAAAAGTATAAAAGCTGGTTAAGAAATGCCGTAAAGCTCATATCACTTTGCAGACGAAACCAAGTGTGAAATATATCGTTCCAGAAGTCGTCGGAACTCAAACAAGAGTCAACAATGAAGAAGTTCAGCTCCATTTTCGTAAATACAAATTTATTTTATTATAGAAAATTTTAATATAATAGTTAAGCGAGGGATAACAGTCGGAACGGGCGACATTAATAATGATAATCAGCTAGGCTAATACCCAAGCCTTAGGCCCAAGTCATCAAGCGATTTTAAAAGCCATTAATCCAGGTGGCAGTATTCAATTAATATCAACAATCTAATAAATACACTCGATTTCAAATAATCTAGCGATTTAATACAATAATTGATTTTAATTGATCAGTAATACTTAAGGAGGTTCCGTAATTATTTCAATTTGAAATTTAAATTAGTTTTCAACAACCCACTTTTATTTATAGTTTACGAAATAGCTGAAAGCAATTCGCTAAAATGGCGAAACTAATCCATGCTTGTATCAAATCTAGTCGTTTTAAAAATGTCAAGGTGTTAAAGCTTTTTCCATTACCAAATTAAATTTAAAAGTATATAATGGGTTACAGAGTCGGAGCTCTACAATTTCAAGTAAAAAAATTAAGTTGTAATTGTGCCACCTTCGTGTGTTTCAGATGACAATGGCTTTGTCGTTGCTGGTGGCTGATAATGCGGTGATAGGGCACGTCTTGTTGAAATTGGTGGCGGAAAACACAGACTCCTCGTTGAACTTGACACCATCAGCACCGCCTACAGGACCATATCATCTGGTTCTTTTCGACGGCACCTGCATTGAATACAACGAAAACACTCGAGAAATACACGGAGGATCGGTGTGCGTCGAGGGGAACTACAGGGAACTATTTTCGTTGAGAAAACTCAATTCCCCATTTGCTAGTTCTAAAAGCCCTAGTTCTCTGTCCGAGAGGAACACCATCCCCAAAACCCTCAATGACAACATCGCCCACAACATCAACGACACCATTAACGAGCAGCAGTTTTATTATCTTTACAACGTTGAGACCGGAAAGGTTTTAGATAGTGACGCCGGGAAAGCTGTCGTAAACCAACAATCTACCGCAAATTCACAGAGATTTAAAATGGAAATTAGCACTCCTGGTCTCGTCATTCGATCAATCGGGACGAACTTCGCTTTAACGGTCGATAGCAGCGCATCAGGCGAATTCGCGCAAGCTACGTTTCTGCCTTTTACCCACGACGATACTCAGATCTTCCAGAAACATTCTCTTCCAGATGGATACTTCAATTTGGTCCCGAATTCGAATCGGGAATTATACCTGGTAGTGGATGGTAATGTCCCCCTTGATTTGGCTCCTGTTGGGACTGCTTCCAAAATAGCGCCTCATTTCAATAAATTTCTACAGAAGTTAGCGTAGTATAAAGGTAAAATTCTTTTGTTTGTTGTCTTTATAGGATCTTTTCGGTAAATATTTAATTTCAACATTTGGTTCTTCCAGCTTGAATAAGAAGTTTAAAATCAAATGTTTTTGAAATGTTATAATTGTAAACTTCACTTTCTAAATAAATTATTTACTTTATTGAAAAATATTCTTATAATTTTAATTTCAACTTGATTGATTTTCAACCTATGTCTTAGTAGCCCTATTTAATTTTTATTATTAAGGGAGCAGTTTCATAAAGAAGACGCGTTAGAAATCTAAATTTTTGGATGTGGAAATTATAAAATGTTTACCGAAATAATAAAAATTTTAGAAACATTTTAACTTTCTGGTTTGGCAAAACATTTCGTCGTCTAGTTAGTCATACTAATTGACGCAAATAAGAATAATAATTGCGGGCAATTTTTAAACTTCATTTGGCGCTTTTGCTGAAGAGTTTGACGGCAACGGAGGCCGACATTGGAATTTCGGTGTTTTGAAAACCTTGGCTAGAGCTCTTTAAAAACTGGAGAAAGAAACTTCGTTTTTGGAGTCAGTGGCCGTCCGAGTCGATTCCTCGTAAGACTTGGCCGCTCAGTTCATCAGATTAGGCGATAAATATTTGATTTCGAATTCTTCTTGGGAAGTTTATCGCTTTTAAATTTCATCGTTACGAATGCGTGAAATATAATTTTCTTTTGATTAATTATAAATGTCTTTGAATCGAACCGAATTTAACAAATTTACTGCATGTTCAATTAGTTTAACTTACGGTCAAAATTTAGGTTGGTGTTCTCATTTGCATTGGTATGGTTTTTTTTTATACATGTTATATGTCGGGTTAAACAACTATCTGCCGACGTAAAATAATTATAAATGTACCACCAATTTGGATTATGAACTGATAGTTGTCGCCACGAATCGGTAATATTTTCTCACGTGTATTTTCGTACCAAAAAGTTAGCAAAATAGGTTTAGCAAACTGTTTTTTATCTCTAAATATATTTTGGGCTAAAGTGACTGGTTTTCAGCCGCACGATCCTTCTTAATCTAGTACGATCCAAATCGAAACTCGGTACGATAATCCAGTGCTGGGAATCTGGCAACCCTGCGGTAGTTGCTAAATGCGTGTCGTGGCCAAAAGTTTTAGTTTTACTTTACTCGACCGTGTTTAATTTCTTTATCTATGGTGTAAATACTTGTAATGATAATTTAGATAATTTTGGAAATTTAAGAAGTTGAAAAATAGCAGTGAGCTATGATCTTCTTAAAGAGCTATTATTTGTGTGACAAACTCATGAACGATTAAACGTACCCGTGACTGGTAAATTTAAGCCTTTGCTGTTTCAAATAATCATGTACCAATGCTTTTGTAATATATAGTTAAGCGAATTAATCATATTTATTCAGGTTTGTACTCACAAGGAGACTACCCGAGGTGTTTATCTCCGATTTGGTTCAAACTCGGGTGGTAAGTAGACCTTCATGTAACTTGAAAATCCCTAAAAGCAAAGAGTATGGAGGTTACCTCCATACGCTTTGCCTAAAAGGGTGGACAAGAATGGGCTTTAGTTTTGCCCTGGCAACCAAAAATGTTTTTCACAACTTAAAAACTGATTACTCGTATTTACCATATAAGAAATGTATATAAAGGTCTAGATAAATTTCGGGGCGTCTAAGCCTAACATAAAATATGGAATTGACACTTAGCAGACACCGAGGAAGGCACGTGACCAAGAGCGCTAGCTCTCTTAGCATTTTAGTACTAAGTGCTTGACCTTTCCGCAGGCTGTAGTCTTTAGTAGATGTCGGCAGTCGATTAATTTTTATCCATGAATAAAATAAGCTCGGCCATATTTAAATAATATTTATTTTAATAACCAATATCTGAATAAAAATTGTAAAATGTTTAAATAATCGAAAGTGAATAAGCCTATTATTTAAATAAATACCACTTTTATTCAAATAAATGCTTGTTGAGTAAAAAACAATTAAATAAGTTAAAATGATATTCTTTTGACCAACGTCTTTTAAATAAATCGGAAAATTTGTGGATAATGAATAAACAATTCCGAACACTAGTCTTTAGATACCATCGGTTGGTGACTTTTAGTATAATTTTTAAGCAGGAGACAATAGCACGAGCTTTCTTACCGATAGATTGCGCCTTATAAGGATAGCCTGCAGAAATTACGCGTTTCTGCTAGCTGTCACCTCCGTATTCATTGCCTTAGAAATATTTTATCTAGACCTTTATATACGTTTCCTATATCTATGGTATTTACCCAATATATGTATATTTACTCATATTTACCAAAATTGACGGACATTGGTCCAAATGTACCAGATTTAGCCATGACCTGAGTTATGTATCTAATTTTAATTTTTTGAAAAATATTCCCATGTTAATTTTCATAGAGAAAATCAGTCTTTAAGTTTCGAAAAACATTTTTGGTTGCCATGGTAAAACGAAAGCCCTTTCTTGTCCACCCTTTTAGGGATTTTCAAGTTACTACCTGAGTTTGAACCAAATCGGAGATAACCACCTCGGGAATGTTTTTGACGCATTTGCTAATAAAGGTTTGTTTTATTTTTTTATGTATATTCCTCATTTTTGAAAGTTTTTGAAACATATGCCACAACTTTTAACTTTTTTAACAATTTAGGGCCCGGTGCAGAGACGTTTTGCGATTCCTGTTAATTTTAACAGGATTGCTATTTTGCGATTCGGTTTTAGCGAGCTGTTTATTTGGCGATCCTCGCAATCGAAATCGCGGTGCAGAGACGTTTCAGCGATTCCTGTTAATCGGCGACGCGGTTTTTTTGTCGAAATTTTATCCGCAGGTCACGGACCAATGGGAGAGCTCGATTTTTGACGCAAAAAGCTATCACGTGGTTATGGTTGGCTTGCATTTTGACGATGAAATGATGGCTCTTCTAATTAATAATTTTCTTACTCTATTTTATTATTAGAATTTTTATAGTTAAATCCGTTATTTTATTAAAATATATTTATATAATATAGCCACGAAGGGAAAGCAAATTAGTTTCTGAAGAATGAGAGGTTATACAAAATCTTTTTTAAAGCCATAAAAGAGTGCATGAAAATTAGTTTCTTCTGATTATATAATTTTCTTACTCTTATTACTTATTAAATTGGTTGCATTTATTACACTGTTTAATGGTTTTGTTATTTTAAAAATATATTTTTATAATATGGTTGGTACACCAATAAAATAACGAATGAAAATAAGATTCATAACTATTATAAGCCAACATTTTCCGAAAAGAATTCTGTTAGAAAATGAGCCTTATCATTTGGTTTTTAGGAAAATATTTATTACAAAACTTAGCTGATAGCAATTAAAATAAATCTAGTTATAACATAAATCAATAAATAAAAAAACAGCAATTTCACGAGTGTACAAAAATGGGTAATTGTCTAAAGCAATTTCTAGCGAAATATCCTATATTGATCACACGTAAAACCATGGTCCTGCTTTATGATATAAGTTGTTGTTCCACCTAATTATCTGGTATTTACATAGCCTAGTCCAGGTATAAATTGTAACAAATGATATAAGCGTGTAGAATTCACTGACAAACACTTTTAAGGTAATACCGATGGGTCGGACATTTACCAAAATTCCGTACACTTTGTATACAATCGCAAAATCTTTTAACTCTCTCTATGGTAAATTAACATTAAAATCCCAAAATCACTTCAAAATGTGATGATAAAATCGCCGAAATCGCGTACAAAATAATGGCAAGTGTCCGACCCCTCGGGTAATACATCAAATTGGCTCGGTAAGCTCTTTATGCATGCCAAATAAACTTGAATATTCCAATACATCTTTTATCGCTACTCCTAGTCTACCTGAGGAAAGGTTTCTTCTCGGTAGTTGAATTGGTATAAACGCTGGTTGATAGCTTAAGATCCTTGATACACTGAACCAATTCACAATGTCATTACTGACTCATTAGTTAAAACTCACTGCATACACTACCAGCAAATAAGGATCTATAAATAAACCAAGGCTTAGAATACACCCAAAGTAGTAATGTATAAGATTCCCTATTGTAATTTATTCTTAACTGTAAAATTGCTTATTTTTCTGTTTCGTATACCAAGATTGTGGTTAGGCCTTGGCTCTGACAATAATTCGACAAAAATAATTTTCGGAAAGCGATAATGAGCTAGAAACTAAAATTTTAATAATTTAAAAGATTCTGACCTATCGTGTTGTATTGGCCCTAAATGGGTTAGAGTGTGCAATAACTGGTGGCTTTACCGGGGAGTCGGGGTCCGGCTCTTGTAACCCATAAGGGCGGTGGCGCACTGGGAGATGTTAGCTCTGATAAAATGTTCCTATCTCCACCTCCGACTTCGGTCAGGTTTGGGCTGGATACTGGGCTTCGGCTCAGGCTAACGGACAGGGTCCGTGCAAACTTGCCACCTCGGCGGATTGGGTAGCCTGCTGTGGGGCGGCGGTCCTTTTTCCCGGCCTTTTGGAGTCACACCGGGATCTCCAGTGCCAGCTGTGCCGGGTTACTTGGACTGCTGTGTGCTCGTCGTTCCCCTTTAGGAGCTCTCTCCAAAGGGTTTGACTCCTTGCATTCACTCTTAATCCCACTGCTGTGTGCGAAGTGGGGATTGGTCCACGCATTGCTGCTCCTTCTGCTGGGTTGAGTGGCTTGCGCCAAAGGTGCGACCATCAGTAGTACGGTTCTGCTACCCATGCTGGATTTGTCACCTGTCCGGGCTAGTGGGACGTTGGCGTGGCGCACTATGATGATAGGCCTCTGGTGGTATGATCTCTGTTACTAGGTACACCGGGCTATAAATTCTGACACACTATCGTGTTGTATTATCTATCTTATTAAAGTAGGTAAAAAGCGTTTACTTCTCAATTTATTTCCCGAGCTCTTTGCGTACCACAATCCGCCATTGCTTTAGCGAGCTTTTCGGCGGCTAGCGACTGCCGTAGACCTCTCGCAAAATAAACAGAACGTATTCCTGTTTATTTTGCGATCGCGATGTCTCTGCCACGGCCAACTTCGATCGCGCGTACCGCGCTTTAGCAGCCCCGTCAATCGTCTCGCATCTAATGTTAATTTGCGTGTATGAATAATCCCGATAGGGGCGCTACATACGACCAAATACCTACTATCACCAAAGGTGGGGAATACAAGCAAAATCGCGGAAAAATGTTTTTTCTTCGGTTTTCCACTTTCCTATTTAGAAAAAAACAAGGTATAGTAGCCTAAGTTAAACTATCTTTTCGCAATAGATTTATGTATAATTCATAATTTAAAAAATATTACCTTATAAATATTTAATGAAGAGAAAGAGACGCGTATTAGAATACATAGTTTTGAGGGCTGTAGAGGTGTTTAGAACGTTTTGACGCGTAATAATGTGTCTCTTAAAATTTATAAATCTTTAATAATAACAAATCTTTATTAATAGTATATATATATAGCAAATTCACGAGTTTATAACCGTTCTTAGGTAGTATTTTCTGTAAATCTAATTAGTTTTAAGAGTAAGAATCATAAAACTAATATAATTGAAGATAAAAGATGCTTAGGTTCATCTTTGGAACTAAATAGGTAAAAGGTAGATGGTCTTCAGCCTGCATTTCTAGGAGGATGATTTCTGTTCAGGGTTGTACCTTTATTATGGAAAAAAAATTCAGTCAGATAAAATTACAAACCGGCCCTTACTAAATATACAATATTATTCTAGGTTTAAAAAGACGAAAGCTTAAAACTTGTTGAAACCTAAAATTATCATTTATTGCGCTTATAATATATTTTAACTTAATATTATTTAATAAAAAATGTTAAAATAATATATTTACCCTGAAGTTACAGTGAATTTTCTTTTCACTTTTTGTTTTATTTATTTATTTACATGTGTTTCAAGTATCATACAATAATACTGGCAGCATCTAGAGGATGTTCTTGGTTTCTGTTTAACTCTTAGAATCATTAAAAAAATATTATACTATTAGTTAAATATTAACCTACATTCGGTTTAATTCAATGTTTTTTAAAATTTATTTAAAAATAATTGTTTTTTGTGGATTTTTCCTATCTGACTAACGTTAAATTTTGGTCGTAGCGAAACCCTGGTAGGAAAATATATACACGTTAAATTCGGGCGATTGACGGGGCCGTTAAAGCGCGGTACGCGTGATTGAAGTTGGCCGTGTCTCTGCACACCGATTTGGCGTGAAGCTCGCGATTTTCCGAAACCACGCCCCCTTTCTGTTAATTTAGCGAGGAATTGCTATTTTGCGATTCTTAAAAACGTCTCTGCACCGGGCCCTTAGCTCGTAGAAATAACTAACTGGAAGTCTCGAAGTTTTTGATTATTTTTTTAAATTGTTAACTGTTCCCTTTGAATTTAAACCAAACTTTCATTAAAAGAATTATATTTGATTTCGACCAATCATGTCACTTTGGGTCAACCGATTTTGTTTTAATTTAATCACAGATAGATATAAATGAAAAGAGACTTAAAACGGTTTTAAAATTCCCAATTAATTTATTTAAAAAATCCAACGTTTCGGAGGAACTGTTCCTCTTTCTTCGGGGATTTTTACAAGTCTGAAGAAGGAGGAACAGTTCCTCCGAAACGTTGGATTTTTTAAATAAATTAATTGTGAATTTCAAAACCGTTTTAAGTCTCTTTTCATTTAGTTTTTCACAATGAGCTTCTCTTCACTTCTACAGATAGATATGCTAAAACAACGGATATTTAGAAGTTCCAGAATAATTCCAGTTTTAAAAAAACCCCTTTTTGGTATAGCGTACCTCGATTTAGGTACCCCTTCGCTTAAAATTTAATAACTTTTTAAATATAAATTTAATTTAAACAATTTAAGACAATCTTACACATTTTGCCAAGGCCAATTCAGAGGCGTAGAGTTTATAGTCCTAACGGGAGTTGGTACCAGGTTATTGGATGTCAAAATGTATTGTTTAATTTTTGGGAGGTCTCATTCGAGGGGCTTAAAGGTCATGTGGGCGAATTGAATCACGAAATACAATAACACTATTTGATAGCTCTAAAACAGAGCTTTAAAATAAGCTCTTAAAAAGGGGGTATTTTCCTAGTTTTTACTTGACTATTTTCTTAAAATTCAACATTTTTGAGATTTTATATTTTAGAGAAATTACTAACTTTAATACCCGGCTTCACGCGGGGTCTTAGTTTTAATGAATTAGGTTTGTACGTAAGAAAGGTAAACGCTGAAGGCTAGAGCCCTTATTTTAAAAAAGTTTGGAAAAGGAACTTTTTAATATTAAATTTTATTGATTTAACCTTTTTGGTTGTTAGGCCTATGCATTGGTTGATTGTAGTATTAAGAGGCGCCTCCTTTATATTATTTATAAAATCCCAAGATTCCCGAAATTCACTGCTCTAGTTAATTTTGAGCTTTCTATTGATAGTCAAATTAAAAAAGACAAGATAAATTTCCTCTGAAATATTAAATTTTTTAACCGGAAGCCAATACCCCTCGGTACACCACTGCTATAATGTCTTATAGGTGAAGAGGAAGGGAAAAGAGAATGGTGTATTGTATTAAAGGCGAATATGAAGGGAAAAGAGAATGGTGTATTGTAATAAAGACAAAGAGGAAGGGAAAAGAGAATGGTGTATTGTAATAAAGACAAAGAGGAAGGGAAAAGAGAATGGTGTATTGTAATAAAGACAAAGAGGAAGGGAAAAGAGAATGGTGTATTGTAAAAAGGCAAAGAGGAAGGGAAAAGAGAATGGGGTATTGTATTAAAGGCGAATATGATGGGAAAAGAGAATGGTGTATTGTAATAAAGACAAAGAGGAAGGGAAAAGAGAATGGTGTATTGTAATAAAGACAAAGAGGAAGGGAAAAGAGAATGGTGTATTGTAATAAAGACAAAGAGGAAGGGAAAAGAGAATGGTGTATTGTAATAAAGACAAAGAGGAAGGGAAAAGAGAATGGTGTATTGTAATAAAGACAAAGAGGAAGGGAAAAGAGAATGGGGTATTGTATTAAAGGCGAATATGAAGGGAAAAGAGAATGGTGCATTGCATTGTAGGCGAAGAGGAAGGGAAAAGAGAAAGGTGTATTGATGGCGAAGAGGAAGGGAAAAGATAATGCTGTATTGCATTGTAGGCGCAGGGCCGTGCTTAGGCTGAGGCGAGCAGGGCGGTCACCCAGGGCCGCTAAAATTTTACCATAGGGATGTATATACCTAAGGGCCGCTACACTCAGTTTCGCCCATGCATTTCGCCACGAGCCGCGAGACCTCTAAGCACGCCGCTGTGTAAGCGAAGTGGAAGGGACAAGAGAATGGTGTATTATACACACTTAGAAAAAAGGGGTTCCTAAAAGGGGTTCCTAAAAGGGGTTCCTAAAAGGGGTTCCTAAAAGGGGTTCCTAAAAGGGGTTCCTAAAAGGGGTTCCTAATGGGTTTCTTTTAGAACTCCACCGTTCTTTGTGGAACTGAGTTCTTGAGTGATTTTAATGGATCAACGTTGAATCTCTGGGATAGAAATAGAATCTTAGCGGTTTTCATATTCAGCTAGAACTAAGTTATCAATTGACTTTTAAAGCCATTAACTCAGGTAGCCGGGTTACAATGCGTAGGAGGGTGGTGGCAAGACCATGCAACGTGAACCAACAACTCCCTACACTAACTACTATTATAGTTGTTCATAAGCACTTATTAAAATATATTATTAAATAGTTGTAAAAAATATAAAGAGACGACAGTCACAATCAATTAGGAAATATCACATATAGTAGTTGAAAGCTATCCCTTAAGAACTCTTGACATTGTAATTTCGAACCGACTAGGATTCAGCAATGGAATCTTAATGGTGCCATGCAGATCCATGTAGCGTTTTCATAGGAACCGGAACATGATTCAATATAAAATCATGAAGCTTTCGTTTACGAACTCTAGACAGTGTTATTTGGAATCATTGAATGATTGAAATGGGTTTAAATTGGAATTAAGTATTCAAATTAATTAAATTCATCGGGGGGATTGTGTGTACTTCAAAGTCCGTGACATCTTGTTTTGATTTAAAAAGAAAATTAGATTCAACAATATATTTTTACTACAATTATTAAATTAAATTGAAAAATTTCGATTACCAGACACATAACTTCAATTTGGGCTTGAACTTAACGCTTGTTTGAAATGAAAAATAAATTTTCATGGTAAGGGTTATCTTGTAAGTCTCGATGGGGTTGATGTAAAATAAAACCGAATCGACTGTTAATATGAAAGAAAATCAAAAGCAAATCTTTACGTTTACTCCATAACACACTGATAAAGTGTTTCCTTTGCTCAAACCGTGGCGGGGGGAATTTGACCATCATGCTCGCGGAGAGTCTTCACGCAGTCATTCTCCCTAAATATCAATAAAGTCATCCTCGTATAAACTGAAAAAGAAACGTCGATATTAAGAAATAATTTCTCGGAAATTGATAAAGGCCGAAACATTTCTTGGTTTTCAAAAAGATAAATTTAAATATTATCGAAGCAGTTTCCTCTGAAAGTCTAGAAAGTTGATTATAGCAAAATAAAATTGGAATTCCTAAGAAACTTATACTAGATTACACGAATCTAGAAGATGATGTATCTATTGCTATTCTCAAAAGTATAAAAGCTGGTTAAGAAATGCCGTAAAGCTCATAAGACTTTGCAGACGAAACCAAGTGTGAAATATTTCGCAGCAGAAGTCGTCAGAACTCAAACTAGAGTCAACAATGAAGCTCAGCTCCATTTTCGTAAATATCAAATTAATTTGTTAATAAAATTTTAAACAGTTGGCCAACGGGCGACATTTTAGACTCATTTCCTTTATACGGGAATGGAAGGAACGCGTTTGGATAGAAATAGATTAGTTGGTTTTAGGTTCGGGAATGGTTGGTAAATGATTTTTCCTTTTAAACAGTCGAGAATGATTCATCGTTTTTCGATTTACTTTCCTTATTCTAAGACTATTTGTAGAGGAGTTAATATTGCAAACCATAACTGCTGCTTCCATTACAACTACCACTTGCTTCAAAATATGGCAGTAATTAGTAAAAAGTGGCGAAACTAATTATGCTTTTACCAAATCTAGTCGTTTTTAAAATAACAAGGTGTTAAAGCTTTTTCGATTACAAAATTGCTTTAACGAATTAAATATAAAAGTATATAATTGGTCACATAGTTCGAGCTCTACAATTACAAGAAAAAAATTTAGTTGTAGCACCTTCATGTTTTTCAGGTGACAATGGCTTTGTCGTTGCTGGTGGCTGATAATGCGGTGATAGGGCACGTCTTGTTGAAATTGGTGGCGGAAAACACAGACTCCTCGTTGAATTTGACACCATCAGCACCACCTACAGGACCATATCATCTGGTTCTTTTCGACGGCACCTGTATTGAATACAACGAAAACACTCGAGAAATACACGGAGGATCGGTGTGCGTCGAGGGGAACTACAGGGAACTATTTTCGTTGAGAAAACTCAATTCCCCATTTGCAAGTTCTAAAAGCCCTAGTTCTCTGTCCGAGAGGAACACCATCCCCAAAACCCTCGCTCACAACTTCGCCCACGACATCAACGACACCATTAACGAGCAGCAGTTTTATTATCTTTACAACGTTGAGACCGGAAAGGTTTTAGATAGTGACGCCGGGAAAGCGGTCGTAAACCAACAATCTACCGCAAATTCACAGAGATTTCAAGTGGAAAATAACAATGCTGGTCTCGTCATACGATCAATCCGAACGAACTTCGTTTTAACGGTCAATAAAAGCGCATCAGACGAGTTCACACAAGCTACGTTTCTGCCTTTTACCCATGACGATACTCAGATCTTCCAAAAACATTCTCTTCCAGATGGATACTTCAATTTGGTCCCGAATTCCAATCGGGAATTATACCTGGTAGTGGATGGTAATGTTCCCCGCGATTTGGCTCCGGTTGGGACTGCTTCCAAAATAGCCACTCATTTCAATCAATTTCTACAGAAGTTAGCGTAGTATAAAGGTAAAATTCTTTTGTTTGTTGTCTTTATAGGATATTTTCGGTAAATAATTCATTTCAACATTTGGTTCTTCCAGCTTGAATAAGAAGTTTAAATTCAATTGTTTTTGAAATGTTATAATTGTAAACTTCACTTTCTAAATAAATTATTTGAATTCGAAAGAGTGGCGTCGGTCGTTTAAAGTTAATTATTTTTTTGGTTTAACTGGACACTAAAGATATTAGTTACTCAAAGATACAAGATTATTTACTTCATTAAAAAATATTCTAATTATTTTAATTTCAATTTGATTGAATTTAAACCTATTTCTTAGTAGCCCTATTAAATTTTTATTATTAAGGGAGCAGTTTCATAAAGAAGACGCGTTAGAAATCTAAATTTTTGGATGTGGAAATTATAAAATGTTTACCGAAATAATAAAAGATTTAGAAACATTATAACTTACTGGTTCACGAAAACATTTCGTCGTCTAGTTAGTCATACTAATTGACGCAAATAAGAATAATTATTGCGGGCAATTTTTAAACTTAATTTGGCGCTTTTGCTGAAGAGTTTGACGGCAACGGAGGCCGACATTGGAATTTCGGTGTTTTGAAAACCTTGGCTAGAGCTCTTTAAAAACTGGAGAAAGAAACTTCGTTTTTGGAGTCAGTGGCCGTCCGAGTCGATTCCTCGTAAGACTTGGCCGCTCAGTTCATCAGATTAGGCGGTAAATATTTGATTTCGAATTCTTCTTGGGGAGTTTATCACTTTTAAATTTCATCGTTACGAATGCGTGAAATATAATTTTCTATTGATTAATTATATTAATCTTTGAATTGAATCAAGATTTAACATATTTACTGCATGTTCAATTATTTTAACTTACCGTCCAAATTTAAAGTTGGTTTTCTCATTTATAATTGAGGAGTGTTAAGAGAATTCCTTGCCTAATTTAGGAGCAGTGGTATTATTTATCTTCCTTGCGAGGGGGGCGGTTGGGAGTGTCATTTCTTTTGATTGACGTTATCTTATTTCTGTATTTCTTTTCGAGTGAGATTTTAAATATTTTAATTTGATTCTTTTCTAATTTCGAGTCGAAAAGGGTACAACCATGGTTACGTCACCTTTAAAGCCTTACAATTCTACTACTCACTGTTAGTTGTTTATGCGCCTGCGCCAAATATCTCTACAGTTTCTGTAGCAATAAACATAGCTGAACGGGATCGTCTCACACTAAGAGCCCGAGCTCGCTTTGAGACTGAGTTTCGGCTCTATTATGAGAAAGATACGAGCCCGAGAAGAGACCAAAACGTTGTGGTCATTTAATTTGAACCCGAGATGAGACCTTTATAAAGTTAATTGCTTTGAGCCTGAGCTGAGTCCGATGTAATTTAGTGTATTACTACGAGTCCGAGCTGAGACCATATTTTTGTAACGAGCCCGATATGAGACCTTTTAATTTTTAAGACACGGTTATGTGTCAGTTTTTATACGATTATGTTACCCTTCGCCACTGGGGAGCGCTGCGCAGGGGCGGCTTAAGGGCCGGGCAACCCGGGCAACTGCCCGGGGCGCCGTTTTGAGAGGGGCGCCAAAATTGAGTTGTGCGCCTTTTTAGTTTACCAAGAATTGGATTTCTTTATAAAAATTTTAATGAAAGCATAACATAATTTGAAAAATCCTTAGCTAATAAGAAATACAAACCGTTTTCCCAACCAAAATGTCCAACATCGTCGATGATTGTTTTTTTGCGACTATTTATTTTAAAATAGTAAATAAACCATAAAACTACGGTGCTTAGTTCTGACGGATAAAGCATTTCCCTGGTATTTTAATTATAAACCAGGGTATATAATATGAAGAAGAAAAAGTGGTTGGGCGATACTACAAGAATAGAAGTGTGTCAGAATTTTTAGCCCGGTGTACCTAGCAACAGGGGCCATACCACCGGAGGCCTATCATCATAGTGCCCTACGCCAGCGTCCCCAAGCCCGGACAGGTGACAAATCCAGCATGGGTAGTAGCGTGGGTCTAGCCAGTAAGAATTTGCCTGTACACCGATTACGTAATCATTAATGAGTTCAGATGATTACGATGAGTACAGAATGATTATGATGAGAACATAAGGATTACGATGAGTACACAGGCAACCCAAAACTTTAAAATTGTTACAGATGAGTAATTGAGTACGGGATAATTCCAATGAATAAGCGTGATTACAGATTATTACGCACTTTACAAATGATTACAAGTGATTACAGATGAGTACGCGTTATTTCATAAAGATTACGGTGATTACAGATGAGTACGAAGATTACAAATGAGTACAAAGGATTGCAGAAGAATACGTAATCATTACAGTTAGGGTGTACACCGATTACGGGAAGTCGATAGCCCCTCGGGTAGTAGTACCCTACTACTGATGGTCGGACCTTTGACGCAAGCCACTCAACCCAGCAGAAGGTGCAGCAATGAGCGGACCAATTCTTACTACAGCCGTGCGAGTAAGAGTGGATGCTATAGCAACTCCTTCCGAAACCCTACCTACGTAGGTAAAGAGTTATACCCTTTGTAGAGAGCTCCTAAAGGGGAACGACGGGACACAGCAGTCCACATAACCCGGCACAGCTGACCACGGAGATCGCGGTGTGACTCCAAAAGGCCGGGAAACAGGACCAACGTGCCCTCACACGGAGACCCGCCGCCCCACAGCAGGCTACCCAATCCGCCGAGGTGGCTAGTTTAAACGGACCCTCTCCGTTAGCCTCAGTCGAAGCTCCCCGGTAAACCCACTAGTTATTGCACACTCTAACCAATTTAGGGCCACAAGAATAGAAGGAACCCCAAAGTAATACAGTACTTATATGTACTTGCTAGCTATTTCGTTGTCATTTATCCAGCTTTATGATAAATAAACTAGCAGGCCATTTTCAAGAATTCTATTTGTTTCTTAGACTATTATGAACCTGCATTTAATATTCTAAAATGCATTTAAATCGTTTTCGATGGCTAGTTCTTAAGCAGTCTATCAGTACGATTTAATCTGTCGTGTGTCCGTGGTTACAGTTAGTCTATCTCTTCTATTTTACGCGCACGCGCAGAAAGCCATTTATTAGTTTCAGTTTAATAGTTTTTGTTAGATAGATATTAATTGAGTCACGTTGAATTGAATTAAAATGTCCGAGAAATACAAGCATTCTGGTTCTTAAAAAAAAAGTAAATTAAGAGAAGCCGTTAAAGCAGAAAAGCAAGCGACAGCTTTAAAAAAGTTCATAAGTGTAGGCCTCAAAAAATCCCGCAAAAAGTTTTTTTAATTAAGTTGTTAAAGCAATTAAGGTAATGAATAAAAGAATAAAGTTTACTAAGAACAACCCGTGAGTTAAAAATAATCCCTGGATATTTTTATTTTTATCTTTAACTCACAGGTTCTTCGTAAACTGAATTCTTTTATTTCACATATTAACCGTGATACTATTCAGTATGGACATTATAATTAATGTACTTAAGGTATACTAGTCTTGCCACCTTACCTAGTGTTTCAAGCTCCATGTAAAATGACCCTGTACCATAAAGAAGGTATTAGATATGTTTACACAAAGTATTTAGAAAGTGATTAAAGGGATTATTTATTGTTATGAAAACCGTAAATTTATAACACGGTCATGTTAATGTTTTTACATGTGGTCAGAAATTTATATCCCGGTGCTCCAAGCGATCATACAGCCTACTACACCGCCGGTCTCATCAGAATGCCCTACGCCAGCGTCCACATGCCCGGACAGGTGACAAAACCAGCATGGGTAGCAGAACCCCACCCAGCAGAAGGAGCAGCAATGGGGCGGCCCCGCTCGCCACTTCGCACACAGCAGTGGGATAGAGAGCGGATGCTCTAGCAACGCCAGTCGACACCCTACCGAGAAAGGTAGGGAGCCAAGCCCATTGGAGAGAGCTCCTAAAGGGGAACGGCGGGCACACAGCAGCCCGCATAACCCGGCACAGCTGGCACCGGATATCCCGGTGGAACCCCAAAAGGCCGGGAGAAGGGTCCGCCGTGCCCTCATACGGAGGCCCGCAGCCCCACAGCAGGCTACCCAATCCGCCGAGGCGGCTAGTTTAAACGGACCCTCTCCGTTAGCCTCAGTCGAAGCTCAGTTTCCAGCCAAACCTGGCCAAAGTCGGAGGTGGAGATGGGACCATTTGATCAGAGCTAACATCTCCCAGTGCGCCACCGCCCTTATGGGTTACAAGAGCCGGACCCCGACTCCCCGGTAAAGCCACCAGTTATTGCACACTCCGACCCCTTGAGGGCCTTAATGTTTTTACAGGGGGGGGGGGTAGTTTAATTTAGTTACAAAATAACAGGGGCGCCAAAAATCCCCCTTGCCCGGGTGAAAAATATTTCTTGAGCCGGCCCTGGCGCTGCGGCGCAGAGCAACAAGTGCCGTAACCGTAACGCTTTCTATCTCACCCGACACGACCAACTTGGATTACGTGCTGCTTGCACTTAACTAAAGCGCGAACAGCACAGTTGGCCGTGTCGTCCTTGAAGAGAGCTCTGGCCTACTGGGTTAACACGGAATTTACGTAATTGGCTATTTCGGATAACGTGATTTAACCCAGTCGTTTTCTGATTGGTCCAAAGTAAACTTCCTTCTAGAATTTTCGAAGATTTTTGTAGTGAAGAGAGTACCAGGCTGTTTCGTTCGACTTATGATTTATAAATCAATATGAAAAAATATTAAGACTTAAAAGAGATATTAAAAGACTGGAATGAGCCCCGCGAGTTATGCAAATTCTAATGAGACTGAGACGAGCCCTTGATAGTAACAGAAATAAGTATGAGCCCGAGACAAGCTCAAATGTTTAGAGAGAGGATCTGTGAGTTCGAGACGAGCTCTTGTAATTAGGGGAAAAAAAGCTGATGAACCCGAGACGAGCGCTCGTGTTTTTGGGGAAATTATTGTGAGACCGAGACGTGACTAAAGCCAAACCAAAGACTATATATACTCTTCGCTTATTGACAGGTGTCTCTAGGTAAAAAACCTGTTCACAATTTTGACTGGTCAAAACTGGTTTGGATTTTTTTATTCCTAATAAACAAAGAATATATAGTTAAGTTTTATGGTCTTTGGTAGCGGAAACTTTTGAATTAACAAGCTTAGGCCTATCTTACTTATTAATAAAGGTAGGCGCATGCAAATAGGCATTGTTAGATTATAATTTAACTTTAAAGAAACTCATATGAAAAAAAAATTAAAACTATATTAGACATTTGGAAACTTATTTATAATATTTAATTAATAATTTAAAATATAGGTATTTTTGGACTAAGTTTTTGTCTTTTTTAATTGTTTGGCATTATTTAAACTTTATACCTAATCATAGATAAAGTTATAAGAAAAAGCTCAGCTACGCTGAGTAAAGAAGGTGATATATAGGTAGACATGAGTCATTCGTTGCGGCCAAGAAGGGACAGGTATTTGAGTGGATAATAAATAGTTTTAAATGTAAATTAATTCCAATAAAGTTTAGTTTTTGGGGTTACACACATACGTAATTTATGAGGTTACCGTATACCTTTAAAATTCAGCCGCTAAATATAGGCTGAAAAGGAAAACAGCAATACATAGATGATATTTGTACATTGGTGTTGTACAAACTTCAACGCTTTTTTCATTAATCAAATACGTGGTTTACGGGTAGTAAACAATTGCGGTTGCCATTACGGTTATGTAGGTTTTAGTGTGTTTTGATATTTACATGCAGCGTCGGTCACTAGAAGGCGATAGTCAAAATTACACAATTTTAAAATTTAAATTACGTATGTGTGTAACCCCAAAAACTAAACTTTATTGGAATTAATTTACATTTAAAACTATTTATTATCCACTCAAATACCTGTCCCTTCTTGGCCGCAACGAATGACTCAGGTCTACCTATACATCACCTTCTTTACTCAGCGTAGCTGAGCTTTTTCCTATAATATATTTCCTTTTTTAAGAACTATACACACATATTTCTTGAAATGTTTCATTTGTGATATATATATATATATATATATATATATATATATACAGGGTGTTACGTATAAGAATACCGAAACTTTTATAATGTGTTCTATGGGTCAATACGAGTTGAAAATGTCTAATGAACCATCTTCCTAAAATGTACCGTTTAGGAGATGCAAGCTTTCAAAATTTAACCAAAAAAACACCGAAATTCACGCAAATGTGAAATCCTTATTAGGCCTTGTCACAATTGTTGTCTTAAAGTGATCGGTTGTTTTTTAGAGATAAAGTGATAAAAGGATCGCCGAATATTAAAAGATCATTACAATATCGTCCGGAAGTATGCACCTCCAGTTTGTGAATTTACGAAGAAGCTTTAAAAACAAGACTTGTAATAATTTTCGACGTTTAACTGTAACCTAGTCGTGTTTGATAGTACAAAAACCAGCAGCACATAATTAATGGTATATGTTTATTTATCAAAACAGAACAATTAAGACATTGTTACACGCACCGTTCACATTATTTACAAGAGTTGTTCGAAATGCCCACCTTGAACTCTAATGCACAAACGACAACGTCGTAAAAATGATTGACGAACGTTTTCCCAGATGTCTGGTGTGTTTCGAATTGTCTCACATGCAAGAGAAAAACAGTCGCAGTACCTGAAGCCAGAATTAACTCGGAGGGGTTATCAGTGGGATGGAAGGGGTGGCGGTGGAAAATTCGTACCGTCAAAGCTACGCCAAGAAAGAGGGTTTGGTGAATACATCTACAAATTATTTTTTAATCAACACGTTCAATCGTAAATGATGCTCTAGTGATGATGCAATTTTGGGTATAAAACGACCTGGTTATTTGGAAATGTACTTACTTTGACACCGGACTTTCGATAATGATGGCGCATTTTACCAACGCGGAATACGCCGACATGCACTTGATGTACGGACGAGCCGAAGGAAGAGGAGATGAAGCCCGACGATTGTACCAAGAAACTTTCCCTAACAGAAGACTACCGAATAGACGAACTTTCGAAAAGGTGGACTGGTGTTTACGAGAAACTGGTCAACTTCAACCCTCTCGAGAAGGAGTGCGAGACGTTCCACTCGACGTAGAAGAACAGGTTATTATTTGAAATCTCTGTTAGCGCGATGTAGTTTAGAACATAGTGTTTTCATTGAAAAAACCATCTGGAATGTTTCAGGTACTGACAATTTTCGATGATGACCCCAGCACAAGTACCGTCAAGCTGGACGACAGCTGGGTGTAAATCACGTGATGGTCTGGAGAATTCTTCATGGTCATCGTTATCACCCTTACTACCTACAGAAAGTTCAAGCCTTAAGCGAAGCCGACTATCCACAACGCCGCAACTTCTGTCAGTGGATTGTGGACAGAGTGCAAGAAGATCCGCAGTTCCCAAGTGTCATCTTAGCATGCGATGAAGTGAATTTCTCGCGATATGGTATGCTCAACTTACACAATACCCATCAGTGGCATTGTTGTAGACAACTTAGTCAACAACAGGGATGTCATTCGGGTGGGGCAAGTAGGGCATTGAATGAAGGGAAAACTGCGCTATTATTTCAACCTTGACGCATACATCACACGCGGAAGGATTGCTGTTTCCTAATCGCCAGTCTTAAGCCGGGTTTTCATGGACGCTTGTAGCTTGAAAAAGAAAAGATTGAGATTTTTCCATTTTGCAGGAAGCGTATAGTTTTATTTTATATTTCGCGCTCAAGCTGCAAGGAAACCGCTTCGCGTTTTCACGATGCAAGATATTTCTAGCGTGCCGCGTGAGCTGGCGGCTGCCGCGTTTATTTTTTGCCGAAATAAATACGGCGGTTCCGAATCGCAGACGTCTTTTGATTAAGAAAAAAATGTTATTACTTAATCTTTTAGTAATTATCAAAGCCAAAAACAATAAAAGAAGGTATAAAAACAAACGATGGTGGGTGCGCCCTATTTGCATAATTTTGCTGAACTCTATCCATGCAACATTTACTGCATCTCTGTCTCGGTGTTCTTTTAATTCTCCGTTCCAAATTATTGGGTTATCCTTTACATGGTTTATAAAATTGTTTTTCACTTCTATTTCCCTTTGGTTTTTCTCTTACTCTTTAGTATCTATTTCTTTTTGTTGCTTTTTCGTTAATTTGGTTGTGGTTGAACTCATTGTTATATGTTTCGAACAGCGTACAATAGTGTGATAAGCCTCGGTACCAGCACTAGCACATACTACATACCCATTGGCTGGCTGAAGTCACATGGACCGACGTCACGCGCGAAATTTTCACTTGGGCGTAAAAATATCTAGTTGGATTTGATCGGCGCTAGAAGCGTGTTCCAATCTATTTTCACAAGCGCATACTCCAATAAGCGCAAAACACAAGCGTTCTTGAAAACAGAAGCGATTGGAGCGTGAGCGCGAACTTTAAACTATTTCTAACTCAAGCCAAATATTTTCAAGCTACAAGCGTCCATGAAAACCCGGCTTTATTCCGCTTCCGACAATTCAGAAACGAGTTAGATCGAGTGCGATCCTAAATTATTGGCTGACAAATGTAAGTCGAAAATGTTTACATTCGGCATCTCTTTTTTCTAATAGTTTTCAAATATTGTTGTAATTTGAATTATTTTAGAGATAAACGCTATTAGGCTTAAGTGACCTAATTGGATTAAGCTATCTTCATTCGGAATATTCTTTCTGCGATAATTTGTAAGTTTTGCTTTTTTTAAATTGAACACTTATGGAACATAATAATAGAGAGGTTGGAATCAATCGTTTATAAATTGTAACCTTCACTTAATGTATTTGATAAAAAAACAGATGGCGGACGTGTATGCCCTGCCAATGTTCGATGCTGATATAGAAGCACTGCTTGAAAAGAAAGATGAAGCGGTACTTCTTCAAAAGTAGAGAATTATAATAATTAGAACCCTATTCGAAGACTTATCAAACTTCACCATGTAAATTTAAATATTTTTCCATATTTGTAACTTTGTATTCATAATGTTTAGATATTTACTCAGTCTTGCTAATTGTGACTATCTACGTTTACATTTGAATGAAAAATATCGTTATAAGGTATCCAACGCTTGATCATTACCATGAGAAGGTGAAAAGGCTAATAATGAAACATGAATTTCTGAGAGATAAGGATGTACATGGAAATGTATTTATCGATTCAAAAGCTTATGTAAGTACATATTAAATGAGATTCTCAAATTGGCGAGCTGAAATCGCAACCTTAAATCTTAAATCAGGTATCTGAAACAAAATACAATTTCAGTAAACAAATATCGAAGTTTATAAAAACACAAGTTATGTACTTGCTATATTTTGCAATTACTCTTTTCCCGTAGGCTACCTTAGCTATAAAATAAAAATCGACTTTGAGTGCTGTTTAGAAAATACCAACCCAAAAGGACTGAACATAACAGAATTTTTACAAATAAAAAAATAAGTTTGGCCGGTCTAGCTCAAGGTTGCTAGAGACGCGAATATAGGTGGGCTCGCGGCAGTAGCGTAGCCAGGATTTTGTTTCGGGGGGGGGGGCACACCATTGAAAAAAAAAGTAAAAAAATAAATATATTTGTACGTACGACCATACGTTTTGGGGGGGGGGGCATGTGCCCCTGTGGCCCCCCTGGCTACGCCACTGGCTCGCGGAGCCCTTTTCAAAGCCTTCAAATAAGAAACGAGATGAAAGTGACGTGGTAAGACGACGACGTTAATAAAACATGCGATTAGCGCCTCAGGCGTTATAAAGAATGCTAAAAAATATATATACAATACATTGCTTGGATACGGCAAAAGTCAGAGCAAATATAGTCCGAGGACATAAAACAACTTCTTAAAATCGTGACGTCGGTGACAGACCCTTTAAACATAAAGGCAAACAAATTTACCATTTCAAATCAAACGTGAGCACCCCTTGGTTTAGCTAGGAATTTATAGAAAGGTCTATTATCCGACGAATAATTCATACTTATATACTTATTTAGCTCCCCACTGTGTTGAAGCGGACGATTTATTCTGCCGTTCAATTATTATTAATTTTCAGACTAGTTGGAGGTTCGCTTTTGATCTTGCTGAAGGTGGGTAATTGCATCGAAAGTGGTTCTGCACTGAGCTCACGTAGAGTTGGTAATTAAACTTAGAAAGGTTCGGTATCGATGCACTAAGGATGAATAATGGAACCTAAAGAAGTACGGTATTGATCTTGCTGAAGGTGGCTAATTGCATCGAAAGAGGATCTGCACTGATCTCACGTAGAGTTGGTAATTAAACTTAGAAAGATTTGGTATCGAACCAACTAAGGGTGGATAATGAAACCTAAAGAGGTTCGCTATTGATCTTGCTGAAGGTGGGTAATTGCATCGAAAGAGGTTTTGCACTGAGCTCACGTAGAGTTGGTAATTAAACTTAGAAAGGTTCGGTATCGAACCAACTAAGGGTTAATAATGAAACCTAAAGAGGTTCGCAGTTGATCTTGCTGAAGGTGGGTAATTGCATCGAAAGAGGTTCTGCACTGGTCTCACGTAGAGTTGGTAATTAAACTTAGAAAGGTTCGGTATCGAACCAACTAAGGGTGGATAATGAAACCTAAAGAGGTTCGCTATTGATCTTGCTGAAGGTGGGTAATTGCATCGAAAGAGGTTTTGCACTGAGCTCACGTAGAGTTGGTAATTAAACTTAGAAAGGTTCGGTATAAAACCAACTAAGGGTGAATAATGGAACCTAAAGAGGTACGGTATTGGTCTTGCTGAAGGTGGGTAATTGCATCGAAAGAGGTTCTGCACTGGTCTCACGTAGAGTTGGTAATTAAACTTAGAAAGGTTCGGTATCGAACCAACTAAGGGTGGATAATGAAACCTAAAGAGGTTCGCTATTGATCTTGCTGAAGGTGGGTAATTGCATCGAAAGAGGTTCTGCACTGGTCTCACGTAGAGTTGGTAATTAAACTTAGAAAGGTTCGGTATCGAACCAACTAAGGGTGGATAATGAAACCTAAAGAGGTTCGCTATTGATCTTGCTGAAGGTGGGTAACTGAATCGAAAGAGGTTTTGCACTGAGCTCACGTAGAGTTGGTAATTAAACTTAGAAAGGTTCGGTATAAAACCAACTAAGGGTGAATAATGGAACCTAAAGAGGTACGGTATTGGTCTTGCTGAAGGTGGGTAATTGCATCGAAAGAGGTTCTGCACTGGTCTCACGTAGAGTTGGTAATTAAACTTAGAAAGGTTCGGTATCGAACCAACTAAGGGTGGATAATGAAACCTAAAGAGGTTCGCTATTGATCTTGCTGAAGGTGGGTAATTGCATCGAAAGAGGTTCTGCACTGGTCTCACGTAGAGTTGGTAATTAAACTTAGAAAGGTTCGGTATCGAACCAACTAAGGGTGGATAATGAAACCTAAAGAGGTTCGCTATTGATCTTGCTGAAGGTGGGTAATTGCATCGAAAGAGGTTTTGCACTGTACTCACGAAGACTTGGTAAATAAACTTAGAAAGGTTCGGTATCGAACCAACTAAGGGTGAATAATGGAACCTAAAGAGGTACGGTATTGATCTTGCTGAAGGTGGCTAATTGCATCGAAAGAGGATCTGCACTGATCTCACGTAGAGTTGGTAATTAAACTTAGAAAGATTTGGTATCGAACCAACTAAGGGTGGATAATTAAACCTAAAGAGGTTCACTATTGATCTTGCTGAAGGTGGGTAATTGCATCGAAAGAGGTTTTGCACTGAGCTCACGTAGAGTTGGTTATTAAACTTAGAAAGGTTCGGTATCGATGCACTAAGGATGAATAATGGAACCTAAAGAAGTACGGTATTGATCTTGCTGAAGGTGGGTAATTGCATCGAAAGAGGTTCTGCACTGAGCTCAAGTAGAGTTGGTAATTAAACTTAGAAAGGTTCGGTATAAAACCAACTAAGGGTGGATAATGGAACGTAAAGAGGTTCGCTCTTGATCTTGCTGAAGGTGGGTTATTGCACTGAAAGTGGCTTAGAGGTGCTCTTACCATAGGTTGATTATTTGAACTTAAAAACTTTCCGTTTTTAGTGGCAGATTTAAACTCTAAAAAAAGGTTCAAATCTGAACAGTTTAAAATGTTCAAATTCGAACGGTTCAAATCTGAACACTTTTCAAAGGTTCAACTTCTAACCGCATAAGGTGCTCTATAAGTTTTTTTTACTTTGCACCTTGTTTGGTTCAGTTCACAATTTTTTTTAATAACAGTGAGGATCCGAGTTTTTCCGCTCGTCATTTTGACGTGAGAACAGGGGCGGCTCCAGACAAATATTTTAGAGGGGGGGCACCTTCGTAGATTTTTTCAAGACTTAAAAAACAAATACTTGTGGATTTGTATACCCATGCACCGTTATACTACTTACAGTACTAGAAAAGTGGTGTAGGGGAAAGAGGAATACTGGGCCTTGATTTAGGTCAAGAGAATCCACCCATGGCACTGTAGGTATTAGTGCACCATATGAATTCTATAAAACCATAAAACTCTATTAAGCTTTTTAGACATTTTTAGAATATTTTTATAAGAAAGCACTTGCATTTGATATTCTAAAGTTCCCATAAAACTTATCGTTTGCCCCTTATATATACTAGGTTTAGTTTCGACGAAAATTACGACGCCATCGTTGAACGGAAGCACTACAACCGTAATTTCATAAATAGGCTTACTAAAATAATTTTATCACTAAGATACTTCTGACTTACCATAATCGCATACGTGCACCAAAAACAAGTTGAAGCAGCGACAAAAACGAGGTTTTTGTGTAGTTATAAATTTTAATTATAAATAACAATAACATTTCCTGAAGTTTAATAAAAAACACAATGTATCGTACATTTTCCATTGGGCTGGCTCGCGCCCTTGTCTCCTCTAGCAGCTTAGTGTATTTTTCCTAAGACCGTTTACACCTGGACTACAATGTCAACGTTATAACTCCGATTTCAGAGTGTCCGCTACAAAACACCACCAAGTGGAGAAAATCCGCGATAGTAATACACAAACATGTAGCAACCCCCTTTTTTTACCCCCCTTCTTCAGGAGGCGAATGGTTCGCGCTCTCTTGTCTTGCGCTGTTTTTCTCTTGACGCCGCAAATAACGGGCGAAAATTGGTCACGACTCGCTGGGCGACCGAGTAAATTGTCGGGAGAGGAGCGCGAAGTGAACGCGTTTTTACAGCCCGAATTCCCTTGTGGATGAGAGTTGCCTCTAAATAACGATGGTGGCGTTGAGGTAGCGGCGACACTAGCCTAACAACAGCACCTACCTTCATTTCAGTCCAGGTGTAAATGGTCTTAGATTTTTCTCTACGAACCTTGGCCGCGGCCTTGAAATTTATCTCCGAATACGGGTCTCGATTTTCCAGAAGTGAGTCAGTGACTAGGCTTGCAGCTGCAAGAACTTTAGCATATAAGTGACGGCTGAAGTTCCGCTGTTAAAGCTCTGGCAAATATATCTCAGCAGGTATACGTTACGTAGCTCTTCTGTAGCTGCAGTATCTCTGGCATGTAAAAGACCGTGACGGCATGTGAACAGTAAGCTGTATTCTTACACGTATATTAAAATTATTATCATCGTAAATATAAAATATTTGGGGGGGGGGGGGCATGGAGGCCATGCCCTCCCTCTTGGAGCAGCCCCTGCGTGAGAACACACGTTTAGTTTCTTGCGCGTTTCATTGGCTAAGAAAACTTATACCTCTGAATAGGTGGCGAAACTAGTCAAGCATGTACTAAATGTAATACTTTTCATAAATTTATTATAAATAAAATATTTTTATTGCGTAATTAAGGAAGCCCATTTTTATCGTTATTGAATAAAATGTTTTAATTACTCGATAAGTTATACTATATTAACTAAATCGAACTCCTAGTAAAACCACATTTTTAACATATCCTCCTATCCTTAGTTAATGACGTAGTCGTTGTTTATGATACCGCTTGGTATGAATAGAGCACCGAAGGCAGTTAGTACGCTTACCGAGAAAGTGGTTAGACGTCCAAATAAAAAATTCAAGAAAATTAACAAATCCCGTACCTACACTCTAAGAAATTACCGTAAATTTCTCGGTCAAATTGATGATTAAAATTCAATGCGCTATTATAGTAAATATATGGAAACAATGAGATTTATATTACTGTACACTGTTAAAAATAAAGGTTAATAAAACGTCCAAAATTGGACTTTTAATTTATTTCAAACCATTTGGTTACTGAAAATGGTCGAATCAGTTATTTTAGACCCATTTTACTCTTTCATGTTTAATACAATACCTTTTGGGGTATTGAAAGGGAACCAGCCCAAAGAATAAACCTTTTCTAGTCCTGGTGGTAAAGGTATAAAAATGTTATGTTCTAACATTTAGTCCTTTTGAATACCCATTTAATTCCCTTAAACGAAGAAAAAATGATATGGACCAATTTCGAGACTAGTATTTGAATACTACGTTATTTCTTTTTTAATATCTTCTTTAAAATAACATAATGCGAAGAAATTCCAATCACCAGGAATATTTAACGAAGGTTAAGGCTTTAAAAATTTGATAACAGATTTAAATATAGGGGATATTGATTATGGCGTCAAACTATTATAACCCAAATATTGGCACCACAGAATTCTTGCTACGTGTATATCAAAAACTGAAAGTACATGATACTTTACGTGATCAACTCCCTTCGTTCAACGACTCTTTCCCCCTAGCGAAAACCAGCTTAATCTGGCCATGTTAATGGTTAATCTATTGAGTCGTATTTAATAATAAAAAAAGTATTAAATAAGGGCCTATAAAGGACTGAAAATAAAGTGAGAAAGGTTAACTTCTTACTGTTTATGAAGTAAAATGTATATAAGAGTGTAAAATAAGTACTTAAACACTCCACAAAAGGACTGAATTTGGGGAGAAGAAGGTTTAAATATGTTCTATGATAAAACCCTGAATGGTCTTAAATATTGGAAAATGTTTTAAGCACTTTAGAGGTCTAAAATAAGAACTTTATTTTTAACAGTGTATAAAGAGTGTGAAACTAAGAGTAGTTTAAAAGTTTATTTAACGGTGACATGACAGTTCATTTAACATGGAATTTGTAGTAAAAATAACGGTTAAGACATGTTTTTATACCCAATTTTACATTCACCAGTAAAATGTAATGTAGTCAAACCAAAAATGTTTCATTTATGAAGCCAACATTTTGCAATCAACTTGTAAAATGAAATGTATAGAAACATTTAATTTCCTATTTGTATAGCACAACATTTCCAATCAAACCGTAGATTTCACATTTATAATGCATTCAATTTACAAACAAATCGTAGATTTCACATTCATAATGCATTCAATTTACAAACAAACCGTAGATTTCACATTCATAATGCATTCAATTTCCAATAAAACCATAGATTTCACATTAATAATGCATTCAATTTACAAACAAACCGTAGATTTCACATTCATAATGCATTCAATTTCCAATCAAACCGCTTAAATAAAAACTATGAATCCGTCAATTTGTTTTGTATGAAACAATTTTCAATTAAAGAGCAGTTGCGGATTAGTTTCGAACTTTCGACCTTGGCCCATAAGTTTGGGATAATTACCTTCCTTATCTTGATATGTCAGTGTTTCGAGTCAGCAAGCTCTGTACTGCTAAGCCTCTTCGTAAATCTTTCAAAGATTGAACCATTATTTAAGTATTTACGCTAAAGTTGATTTTAAACTTATGTTTCAACATGATTAAATCAACTGTAATAATACTTATCTGTTATATAAATATTAACTAGCACGTGGCGCGCAGCTAGTTGCGCGCATACCATCATATTGCGACGACAAGTTTGGGTTTGATGATAAAAACCTTTATTTCAGTAACTATTTACAGCAGTAGTTTGGTTTATGGGTGCGTGGACGGAGAGAATACCGAGGACTTGATGCGTCAGTGATCGGCGGGGCTGGATCTAGTGGTAGCGGCGGGGTCGAGTCAGGAACGGTCAGTGGATCAGGAACGAGAGCTGGGCGAGGGTCTGGTCTGTCGCTGCAGCTGGTCTGTCCTTCGTCGGCTGCTGCCCCGGCATTTGTAGGCGGAGCGCGGCTCCCAGAGAAGCGGTCGTCCCACAATCCACCTCTGAGGGATGGGGGGTGAGCGCTGCCTCGGGGGGATGGGGGGAGAGCGTTGTCTCGGGGGACAACGCGAACCTCCGGGAACGAGTTGCTCCACAATCCAGTCGTTACAATGCCCCCTCCCTCCGGAAGACCCGCCTCGGGTCTAACTGCTTCGTGGTCGGGCTGGTGGTCGTCATGGTTGGGTCGGTGGTCGTCATGGTCGGGTTGGTGGTCGTCATGGTCGGGTTGGTGGTCGTCATGGTCGGGTTGGTGGTCGTGGTCTCGTAGATAGGCGGGCTTCATCCGAGTAACGTTGACGACCTCGGTGTGGCGGCGGCGGCCCGGGTTCGTTTTGACGGTGAAGGTAACTGGACCGGTGCGTTGGATGATCTGAAATGGTCCATGGAATTGATGGAGAAGTTTCTCCGCTCGTCCCCGCTTTCTCGTTGGCTTTTGGATGTACACCCACTGGCCGGGGGTGAAGCTGTCATCATGGCGGCGTTCGTCATAATGGGAGGCTTGTCGTGCCTGCGCGGTCTCGATGTTCGCTCGAGCACAGTCTCGGGTTTCCGCAACTGTGAGAGAGTCCTCGGCTATGCTGTCGGCGACTGGTAGGGTGCGATCGAGAGGCGTGAACGGGTCTCTTCCATACACCAGAGAAAATGGGCTGGCTCGGGTTGATTCTTGTACCGCGGTATTATATGCGAAAGTGACGCCGGGTATAGCGTCGTCCCAGTTGCGGTGGTCTTCGTCGACATACATCGAGAGCATGTCGGCCAAAGTTTTATTGAGTCGCTCTGTGAGGCCGTTGGTCTGCGGATGATAGGCGGTGGTACGGAGATGGCGGGTTCCAATCTGCATCAAGACTTCCGTCGTCAGCTTGGCCATGAACTGTGATCCTCGGTCCGTCAATAGTTCCTTCGGGGCGCCGTGGCGAAATACCACTTGGTCCACGAAAAAGGCGGCAGCTTCGGCTGCGGTAGCTTCGGGTACCGCTCGGATTTCAGCCCACTTTGTCAAGTAGTCGGTGCATACCAAAATGAACGTGTTTCCTTGTCGCGACTTGGGAAATGGCCCGAGAAAGTCCATCCCGACTCGTTGAAATGGTTGGTCGGGGCAAGGCAAGGATTGAAGTCGTCCAACTGGGCCGGTCGTCGGCGTTTTGCGGGTCTGGCACAAGGAACAGGTGCGAATGTATTGTTCAACTGATTTCTGCAGCTTAGGCCAATAATAGCGCTCGGAAATGCGCCGAAATGTTTTGAAAAATCCCATGTGGCCAGCGGACGGTGGATCGTGAGCGGCTTGAAGTACATCAGAGCGTAAAGAGCTTGGAACCGCCAGTAAAGGCCGCTTCTGGGCTTTGCGGTAAAGAACGTCATTCGTCAGGAGGTACTTAGTGGCTCGGCGTTGCAAGGCTCTAGAAACTGGGATCGATGGATCGTGGAGGTGATGTATGATGGGGCCAAAGACTAGATCGGCGAGTTGTAACGTCGCTATATCTGGTAGGTCGATTAAGGCGTTGATCGGGCCAGCCTCTGTGGGAGCTCCGGTGATTTCATCGGCAATAAGGCGGCTTAAGCAATCGGCGTTGGAATGGCGACGCCCACTGCGATGTACAATCTCGAGGTCCTGGTCTTGCACTTGTAACGACCATCGGGCGAGACGACCGTGGGGATCTTTAAGGGTCTGCAGCCAGCACAGGGCGTGATGGTCAGTAATGATGCGGACGTGACGGCCGTAGATATAGGGACGAAACTGCTTCAGAGCCCATACGAGAGCCAAACACTCCTTTTCCGTGGTGCTATAATTGACTTCCGGGTCCGACAGGGAGCGGCTGGCATATGCTATGACGTGTTCGTTGCCATCTTTGCGCTGCGAGAGAACTGCTCCCACGCCCTTGTTTGAGGCGTCAGGGTGAATCTCCGTAGGGAGCTCAGGATCGAAGTGGCACAGGATCGGTGGCTGCGTCAGTTTGGCTTTCAGCGTCCGGAAAGCTCGTGCTTGTGCCTGACCCCATTGAAATATGGCTTGCGGACTTGTGAGCTCGGTCAAAGGCCGGGCGATTGTTGAAAAATTCTTTACGAATCTGCGATAGTATGAGCAGAGCCCTAGGAATGACTGCAGGTCTTTTCGAGTGGTGGGAGCCGGAAAAGCGTCAACTGCTTGTGTTTTAGCTGGATCTGGTGAAACCCCTTTCTCTGATATGATGTGGCCTAGATACGACATGGAGCTGTCTGCAAAATGACATTTTTCGGCGTTGAGGGAAAGACCGGCTTCGCTGATTCTGCCCAGTACTTGCTTTAAACGAGTAATGTGGGCCTCGAATGTTTCGGAGAAGACTACTATGTCGTCAAGGTAGACTAGACAGGTATTCCACTTGAGGCCGGCAAGGACGACATCCATTGTCCGCTGGAAAGTGGAAGCGGCGTTGCTCAGCCCCATGGGTAGGACGTTGAATTCGAAGAGGCCGTCCGGTGTACAGAAGGCGGTCTTTTCTCTATCGTCGGCGGCGAGCGGAATCTGCCAGTATCCTTTAGCTAAGTCCATTGTGCTAAAATATTTTGCACCGTGGAGTCGATCCAGAGCGTCGTCAACTCTTGGCAACGGGTAAACGTCTCGCTTTGTCAGATCGTTGAGACGGCGGAAATCAATGCAAAAGCGGGGTGTGCCGTCTTTTTTGGCGACGAGTCGTACGCGTGAAGCCCATGGGCTAGTGGATGGACGGATTATCTTGTCTCGCATCATCTTACGGACCTCTTCGCAGATAATGTCTCGTTCGGCGAATGACGTGCGGCGTGGCGGTAGGTGAACGGGCAAATGTCCCTGGGTGTTGATAGTATGCGGCGGCAGCTTGGAGCGGCGGAGAGGATCTTCGGCCTTTTTGAAACAGTAGCCAAATTCGGCCAAAATGGATTCTACTCTGCGGCGTTCAGCATCGGATGAATCAGCGCCGATCGTGGAGCGTTGCCACGCGTGAGGGTCAGGAACTGTCATGTGATTGACGGTGGCAACGGTAGTTGTGGATATTGCCAGGTTTTCGATGGTACCGATCTGCATTCCAGGTTGCAAAATCTTATCGTCGAAGGAAAGATTGCCAACAGCGGCGGCGAGGTCGGTTTTTATCGGGAGAATAGCGAACGGCGCGGCGAGGCCCGACTTTCGACGTAATTCTCTGCTGGGTGTGAGGAGAGCGTCCGTGAAATCTGGAGAGCGGGAGAGCTTGATTGGGAGGAGTGTTTCCGTCCAAGGTTTAAGGGTCATCGGAGTCTCAATATCGAGAAAGGCGATGATCGGGGCCTCCTCGGGGTACGGCTGGTTTCCGGGAAGATCTTCAAGCATCGTTGCGTCAGGGTGGTCAGGACTGGACGGTGTATTCGGCAGTTGTAGAACGTCTGTGGAGCCGAAATTGAGGACGAGTTTCGTATCACGGCACCAGTCGATCCCCAGCAGAACGTCGGCGGGTAGATTTGGCAGTACAAGCGCGGAGAAAGTTGTTTTCGACCCTCCAATGCTTAGTTTGACTGGAACACGGCCCCGGGAAAAGATGATATGACCACTGGCGGACTTGATCGGCACCTCGCAGGGCTGGATTGAAAGTTGATGTGCGGAGACGAAATCTTGACTGATGGCTGAAACAGCAGCGCCGGGGTCGATGAGTGCGTGAGCGGGATGACCGTGAACACGGCATAATCGGCGGATTAAAGCGTCGTTGGCAGAGGGAATTTGTGACAAGGCTGCGATCGGACCCTCTGCAGAGTGAACGGAATGGACGGAACGGGAGTCGCAATGCTTGGCGACGTGGCCCACGCCTTGGCACAGGAAACAGATCGGACGACCCTCCGGAGTACGCAGCTGATCGGCACGGCGAAGCGGACGTTGCGGCTGCTGCGGAGCGGGCGGGGGCGGCAGACCAAGCTGGCCGGGAATTGGCGTAACTGGTTGTCGAGGAGAAATAGCTGGTAGAGCAGGCGTCTGCGAAAATGAGCGAGGCTGGTACTGAATCATCCGGGCGGCGTCGGGACGAGGTTGCGGCGGCTGAATCTGCCTTTCTACGGTCCGGCTACGGGTCGCGGCGTCTCTCGCGGTTGTCAGCAATGATATCGTAGCGGCGAGGTCAACCACAGACGTGGGTTCAGACTGAACCGCGTCTTGAACGAGATCGGAGTGAAGGCCACGCAAAAGACATCGAACCTTTTCTGCCTCTTCCACCGTGCGGCCCAACTGCTTGCAGAGGTGTAGAATATCGGCGCAGTATATCTCGAAAGGCTCGGCCGGGCCTTGGCGGCGAGTGAATAAGCGGTGTTCGATCTCGGCGATGTCGATTTCTTTTCCAAACGTGGCTTTAAGAAGAGCGGTGGCGGCGTCCCAATCGGGCGGAGGAGAGATTTCGAGGATATTCTCCCAATACGTTGATGCAGTACCTTCCAAGTTGAGAGCCAGGTACGTATTCCAATCGGCGGCTGGCCATTTAGAGAGCGTGGCGATTCGGGAAAAACGCCTGAGCCATACGGCGACGTCGTCGGAAGGAGCTCCGGTGAAAGGCGGTAGAGTGAGCGGCATGGTAACGCTGGGTTCGAAGCGGCGCCTCCACCAATGCGACGACAAGTTTGGGTTTGATGATAAAAACCTTTATTTCAGTAACTATTTACAGCAGTAGTTTGGTTTATGGGTGCGTGGACGGAGAGAATACCGAGGACTTGATGCGTCAGTGATCGGCGGGGCTGGATCTAGTGGTAGCGGCGGGGTCGAGTCAGGAACGGTCAGTGGATCAGGAACGAGAGCTGGGCGAGGGTCTGGTCTGTCGCTGCAGCTGGTCTGTCCTTCGTCGGCTGCTGCCCCGGCATTTGTAGGCGGAGCGCGGCTCCCAGAGAAGCGGTCGTCCCACAATCCACCTCTGAGGGATGGGGGGTGAGCGCTGCCTCGGGGGGATGGGGGGAGAGCGTTGTCTCGGGGGACAACGCGAACCTCCGGGAACGAGTTGCTCCACAATCCAGTCGTTACAATATCTGACTGAAACCTAAATGCTCCTAGAGCTACGTAAACGGAAATCGTCAATGCGTGTCGTACACACCGGGAATGAGCAGTTATATCATTGCGCTATTAGTACTAGAACTTATATTCTTCCAAGGCTGCAACTAAGTATAGATTGGCTAAAGAACCATAATCTCATATATGAAATATTTATTTTTCCGAATTAATTTATATATTTTTATTATTTTTATTTAGAGTCCAAAAACTGTCACTCCAAATCTGTTTAGGAAATGAAGACTTCACCACATGTAAAGGCGGCGTCGAAATTGAAAAGGAAAAATTTTAAGTTTCTATAATCGAGCGTCTCTATTTGCGGGTGTTTACGCTTTCCAATTGGAACTTCCAAAGACTTGTCGCGGAAGATTATAATATTTTCAAAAAACTAGGTTTAAAATTAGTGTCTAAATAAAAAAATAAAATTTATATTTTGTACAATTATTGCAGTTTTATTTCAACAATTTATATATTTAAAACACTAAAATTTTGGGAATTCCGAAGAGTTTTTATTCGAATCCTACAATGCCAAAAGGGCGACTCTTGCCCGTCCAAAAGGGGAGTCTTGCCCGTCCAAAAGGGGACTCTTGCCAATCCAATGGGGGATTAAACAGTGTTCAAATCTGAACCTTTTTTGCCCAAATCTGAACCAATACCTCCCAAAATGCAAGACAACTCGTTTAATTTTGGTTAAATTTAAAGCCATAAAGGGATTGATAACTCTTTAAATTTGCATAGCTTGTTGAATAAATTTAATGTTTATCGTATTTTAATTAAGAGTATAATTAATTGCTTAACAATTAATATTAATTTCATAAATGTATAATGGAATTTGGTTTCAAATCGGTTGTGGAAATTTTGTATAATGTATTTTGTATTTTTTCTTTCAAATGTATTTTCCCATTGTGTTTACTTCAATATCCGGCCGAGAGAAATTCCATCTTTGGTGACCAGTATGAATTCCCCCCTTTCTCGAATCCTCAGCAGCGACAGAAAGTTTTTGGCTTTCTGGTTTAGAACTGGTTTCGGGAAAGCCGAGGCGCCGCTCGAGTTGGGGTTTTTACTCGTCGGGATATTGAGCCCCTAAAAAGGGGGAGTGTATTTTTTGGTTACTGTCTCTTGGATATCATCACGAGTGGCTGTACCCTTGAAAGTTCGCGAACCCTTCTCGGAATTTGCTTGTACGCGGTACTTTCCCTTAAGTTTTTTTGTACAGTCGCGATTTGTAGTTAATACTAATTTTCTTCATTAATAAAGTTGTTATTTTATTAATCCTCGTATCCCCTTATTACGTCGACTTAATATTTCGCACTCACTCGCCCTACCACGTATACCCGCACCCAGTAATTTGAATTTGCCCCTTTAGATGTTTCAGTCCGTCTAAAGTATAGTCTAAGGCTCTCCCACCCTGCTATTTCGGCGCTTTATTCCACATAGCTAGATCCACATTCGGACTCTAATATATCCATCCAAATTTGGACGTCAATTTTCTTATCCAAATTTGGACCGAAATGTGTGCTCTCACAGAGTCAGTCATTTGGATCCTGTTTCATCCAAAATTGGACAACATTTTTTAAGAGTGTATCCCTATCCGAAAATTATCCAAATAAAAACTTATTTGTTGCATATCAATTCGTATAATAGTCGCATTTAATCGAGGTTTCTATGATTAATTGAAATTTTGGTGGTGACTTTATCCGTTTCCCTGAGCTCTAGTGCAATTGATGGAGATCAAAACAGGCTGGTGTGATTCTTCCAGCTTCCGGATTCACTGTCATATTCTTTTCGTTTTTGTAATTTTTTAATTTTCATTGCAATTTTACATTTTTCTGGTAATTGTCCGTTTCATTTTCCCAAAGACACTAAACTCAAGACAGTAGCTGTTACACCTGATAGAATACCTCCGATATCTACCACCAAAATAGTCCTAGCGCATCCGTGGTATCCCAAACCGTATCTTCAACCGTATCTAAGGCACCACCAACAGTTCCAGCTTGCCTTTTATCACGTCCACCTGCAAAAATTGCAATTTCAAAACAAGAAAAAGTAAGCTTTGAGAGGACGTCAAGTCCGTATTCGTTTTCTCCCAAAATTCACTTCATGTTTTTTTTCCCGTCAGAAAGGAAAGAACGTTTCTTGGAGCACCTCAGTTCTCGCCAAGTTCACTTCCTAAAACCGAGAAATGTTTTAGGCGATTTCGTGAGGTTCTCCAGTATCATTGTTTGCTTGTTGCGCCTATATTCAATTCATATCAATAGTGGCTTAAAAGGCAAGTGGACATGTGGTCCATACTAAGGTAGGGTTAAAGAAAATATATAAATACAACGCCTTTTTGGCAAACCCAATAAACCAACCACTTAGCAGCGTCTGAAATGTCAAAAGCCATAGGAGGGAGCGCACCGAAGGACAATGTGGGAACCGTCTGGTGAAAGTCAGTGCCGTAGCTTCCCTATTTTGCCACCTGGGTCTTTAATATATTTTAAATAACATTCGATTTTAATTTATAATGCTTGAATATATTTAGCCAAAGGATTCTAAGTTCGTTTTTTGCGAGATCAATTTTAGAAATCAAGACTGATTTGATAATTTGTAGGCCCCCGTGAGACGATGACCCCTGAACCCGATCTTGGTTCGTACACAACGGGTCAATTTTAGGGAAGTATTTTGCTGTCAAGGGAACAGATATATCAGAGAAAGAATTGAATAATCAGTGACGGATTAACCAAAAGAGGCTTAAGTGTTGGGGCCCTGACATTTCTAAAAAGTAGGGGTTCGAGTCGAGGCTTAAGCGGTTTCCTAGTAAAGGTCAAGCCTAGAACTCCAGTGGTTGCTCATGCGCCAGTGAGAGTAGATAAAATCCCCAATCAATTATCCAATCTTAATTATAATTAAATTAAAAAGAAAGGAATTTTGACAGTTAGCGTCGATCCAATAGTACTAAAATTGCCTTCTAATTGGCCTTTAGGAAATGCCATGTTAAATGTCCACAAAAGCGTTTAAAAATTTGATTTCCTATAACATTACAGCCAGTTAGAGGATATTAAAAAAAAAACTTAAGGTAATTAAATATGGTTAATAATTGAAAATTAAAATCTGTAGGACTTCAAAAAAGTTTGTAATATACTATTAGTTTGGAGTACATAAATGACCTATTTGCCCCAAAAATCCCGGGAAAATTAATAATTTTTTTAAGCCTTGGCCCTAACAACTCTTTCTGCAATATAAAATAAACAAATGCACTCAAAGCGTCAAATCTTCGGCACGTGCTCCATATATTTCAGATGTGGGATGGAAAAGTGATTAGCACTTTCGCCGCGCAGCAATAGGTGTCTGGTTCGAGCCCAGCTTGAGGCAGTTGGTGAAAACGTGGAATTATTCCTTCCGCGTAAATTTTTCAAGATCTCTGCACTAGTAAAAGCAAGTTTTCCCCTTTCCATAAACACTAGTTGAGGTTAACGGTATGTGGCATGAAAGGTTCGACACCTAAGCACGTCACCTGATTTAGAGGCATGAAAAGTCGCTAAAAGATTGGTCCGGTGGTGATGCCCTGGGTATTAGCTTCGTTGATTATTATTATTTCTTGAAATAACAATTTAAAATTAAAATAAAGTGATAATAATGTATTATAATAAATAAAGGCGGGGAGATTAATAACTACTCAAGCCACCTTCATGAAAGTATTGCGAAAGGCGCGCCGAAGACTTACAATTTTGATGCCATTTCATAGTTTATATTAAAGGAAAAGTCCAGGATAAAATAAACTTAATTTAAAATTAAAGGCCCAGTTTTCAATGTTTTAAAATAATTTTCATTTTGTTTTTAAACTTTCAAATAAAATATATTTACGCTTCTATAATATATAAAAAAAAACAACTAGTAGGGTGGCGCCGAAAGTTAGAGTTGACGTCAATTTAAAATTCTATTGCATTGGCTCTGAGCCTCTGAATGGTAGAGTTGCAGCAGACGGCTTTTCAATTAGCGAGTGAGTGTATTTGTTACAATTTTATATGGTTCTATTTATTTATTTATTTATTTATTTGTTTATATAATTGCTCAATAAGCCTCAGGTGGGCTTTTGTTTGAGCATCGCTACAGAAAGACGCAAAACCAAAAAAATTAAATAAAGGGAGAGACTAAAACAAATGAGTAAATTTGGAAATATTGGTTAAAAATCAAGTAACGCGAGAGGTATCTTTAAAATGAAAAAAGGCAGAGACATGGCGGCGAAACGTGTGGCGATTGGGGATAGAAACAATCTCTTGGGGAAGGGAATTCCAATCATTAATCACACTACAGGAAAAATTAACTCGTTTGATAATTATCATAAAGAGCATTGGAATTATGTGCGCTCACCAATTAAGACGTGGAAGAGTAGCTGGTCACGAAACAGAATATTTCACGCCGATTGAGAAGAAAAGGAGCCCAATTGTTGGTTTTTCGGAATATCGGGGATTGTCAAACACGATCGCTAGCAGAGCGCACGAGGAGCGAGCGCGTGCATTAGGCCGTGGTTCTGTATAGGTTTATGGTCAGCTGATATAATATAGCCAATCGCGTAGTCATTTTGGAAACACGTCATACTACATTAAAAACGGCTAATGGGTTCGGAAGTATGTCTGTCCACACAAACGGCATAATAAAACAATTTAATTTTAATTTTTGTATTTAAATTGGCATTTAATTGTATCATATATTATTTTTATCGCTATTTTAAACGATGCTTTTTCACTATAAATAATAATTTAAGCAAGTTGGACTTTTCCTTTAAAGAACGCGTTTTTAAACCATACGTAATTTGAATATATGAGCAATAGCAAAACGATGTAACTTTCTGGGAAAACAACAGCTTTTAAAATCACGCCACTTGAGGTTAACGTAACCTCTAACCTCAAAAGGGGCCATCGTTCGTGAATTTTCAGTACTAACCTTCGCGATCTCGGATGGCGTGACAATGGAATGTGGCAAAGAGAGTGGAGACCAGAAGGAAAATCATCCAGCATTGCACTGTCTTCATTTTGCCCAATGCTGAAAGGAAAGTGAAAAAAAAGTACGTTTTGAAGAGGATGTGAATTTGGCATATTTTTAAACATGCCCATTATGGCTCAGGGGCATTATGCGTAATTCAAAATGATGAGTATCTAGCGTCTCTAACAATTTTAAGTCAAACAAAGTCAAACTAAAAATCAACGAATGTTGCGTTAGTGGGTAGTGCCGACTCTTATTATTTCGAATGAATTTCCATTGTAATAAAATTTTTGAAATTTAATTCTCGTACAAGTTTGAGTTTTAAACTAATTATTAAACATTTAATGTACAAAAATATTTTGAAACGATATCAAAAATTTCTTTGAGTACCAAAATTGAGAACTAACTCGTAAATTTACGATTCGCGTGTCCAGGGTAAGCATAGAACTGGTAGCGCAGGCATTATCTAATGTGTAATAAAAAAACGTTTGATATTACAATTTGTTCTAAAACGTTATTAATTAAGTTTTTTTTAACAATTTACTAATATATTTCCTTTTTTTAAAGAACATTTGGGTATAATTTTAATGATTTTTCTAAACCAGGTGTGTCAAAAAACTTCGGTTATAGCCTCAATGTATTTTAAACCCTGTCGTCCAAGGAGTTAAAGGTGCTGTGTAAAAGCCCCAAGTTTGCGATTTCAATTTCTTTATCGTACAAGTAGGAAACACCTTGAAAGCCCTTAAACTATATTTAATCACATGTGTTAGGTTATAACCACTTGCATCTGCGATTATAGAACTTTGTAAGTAAAAATGTATCACCGCGCTATTCTGACGAAGAAGCGTTGGGTGTTGTTCGTTTGCAGGTTCCAGGCGTCTTCGCTTCCAGCACGACGCTTCACACCCACATCAATAGCGTTATGATGTGGATCATCTACACACCGAGCTCCCTCAAAGTGGACCCGCAGGAACGGTCCCGTTCTGTGGCTTTCCAGATCCCCAGACCTAGTTTACCAAGCCCCTATTACCAGCCTGGAAGATTTGCTCTCAAAAATCTTTGAAACCCGCTGATTTATACATCCCGATTTAAATAGTTGTTTTTCCGTGCTACGTTTTAGCGTGCTGAGACCTGATTTGCGACTGGAGGCATTATTGTAAATGTTGTTTTTAAATATAAATTTAAACCTTTTTTTCTTTTAATATGAAATTCAAACTTTTGGTTCTTATCACACAAAACGTTATTTTACATAGTACCAGGAGCGAATAGCAAATAAGTGTGAATCGCTACCTTCCACGGTAATTATTGGTTTTTAAATCATGATGGG
Organism: Leiobunum rupestre; assembly: GCF_980474605.1. Lineage (NCBI taxonomy): Eukaryota > Metazoa > Arthropoda > Arachnida > Opiliones > Sclerosomatidae > Leiobunum > Leiobunum rupestre. The sequence continues at coordinate 49,524,560 of NC_143385.1, read as the reverse complement.
AAACCGAAAAATGGTGACCATCACTGAGATGGGTTTTTCCATGTTATTTGTACCTTCAAAATACTGTTCAAAAGAAAGTCAACCACGTGTAAATTTAAGCTACGAAAAGCTTCTGAAAGCCTTTCAACAGATACGGCCAATTTGCCATATTTACTTAATTTAAATCGAAAGTGAACCAAGGCTTAAGGCACTGTCATCGACTTAAGTAAAAGAACCTACTAAAGCAATCACATGAAACTCAGTGCTATAGTACTATTACGATCTTTAAACTATCGCCTCGAGTTCTTTTACATTTCGTACATAACTAGTGCAACCATAAGTGAATAATATTATTACATAAGTGTAACACTTTCCATTCTTCACATGCAAAAGTTTTACCGAGAGCTATTTACAAGACAGACTGCATATTACGGGCTTCGTTGCCGTTATTCACTTGCCCACGCGTCACACGTGACCTTTGACAGTTAAGGGATTTTCTTGTGATGACGTCACTCCGTTACTAGCTCTCAGTGAAATATTTGTCACTCAGTGAAATATTCCTCTAAGTGACAAACTCATGAAATAATATTATAGACTTATGGTGCAACTTAACGTAAAAAATTAAAAATGTGAAATAAGGTTTTGAGACCGTCACTAAAGGCAAACTGTGTGTTAGTTCTCAATTCTTTAACACTTCAAACTGAGCAATTTTAAAACTCCAGATCTTTACATTTTCATAATTAAATTAACTCCACATTGGTTGTGGCTCTTATCATTTCATTATTTAATTAATTAACTTAACCCAAATTGGAAATGATGAAAATAGCGCGACTCGATGCCTTTGCGCCATAACAATAGCTGTGAGAAATTTGGAGGTTCTAGGTTGAACGGCTCGGACGTCTATAGAGCAACAGACGCAAGACAGACAGACAGACAGACAGAAGACACTTGGGAATATACTATAGACAAGACAGACAGACAGAAGACACTTAGGAATATAGTATAGATGTATCATATTTTAGTCGTTGTTCAATGATTTGGCCGTATTCAAATGGCTTTGCTTATAATAAATGACACGAGCGATTATTTTTCACTTTGGTCCAAATCCGCGAGTTGTTTATTGTAAGCATCGTAATACGCTTCTAATATCAAAATTTATTTTTCATGATAAATGCGGCAAAACAGGGCCATTGCAAATTGGGTACGTTTACGAGTCTTACAATCATCTTTTGCCGCGCATGATTTGGAAATTTTATTCTTTTTGGGTCTATACCCTATAATAATAATAATCAGCTAGGCTAATACCCAAGGAACCACCTAAAAGTTCAGGTTACATAACTCATCTTGTGCTTTTCGGTAGTTTTAAATCAATTCCAAAATAAATCCGGAAATATTGGCAGAAGTTACAGTTTCCACTTCTTTAAACGAACTTTACTTGGCATTTACTTTTCATTTCTCTACATAATTTGAAACCCCTAAATTAATAACATCAATCAAGGACAGTAAATTAAGAGGACAGGTTTTCGATACCTTTCCACAGTGCATTTTATTTCTCCCCGCGTATCAATCAGCTCGAGAGTCTTGCAAGGTCATTTGTACCACGTGATCTTAAAATTTCAAAATGGCAATCTAATGCGGTTGATATTGTTACGTCATTTTGGTTTTTTTATTCAATAAAAACTACCAACTGATATTTAGTATATCATATTTAATCTATAAAAACGCGAAAAATAACTTTTGACGTGAAAATGTACTTCGTGTTTATCTTTTTTCTTTTTTCGAACAGTATCGTCCACTCTTAGCGATACTTGTTTTTTTTTTTTTTCAAATAACCTTGGACGACTCCCTTAGTGTGATTGGTTTACGGGGGCTAAAAACCAGGATTTTTACCGATCCTCTAAAATCTACTATCCATGCATGAATTAAATATATGACTGAAATCTTTTAACCCGGTCATTTATTAGCAGAAAAAATTCTAACAACGAAGGGATTGGAATTGAAAGGCTTTTAGGGCTCTGGTTGACTAAATTATATAGTACAAATTTGCGGTATGAGGTAAAATATTCTAATATTACATAAGCCAGACTTCCACTGACCGAGGTACAGCGGAAGGTAGCAAGCCAATGCTAGAGTGTGCTTTTCAACTTGAAAAATTGCAGATTAAATAATATTTAAGAAATTTTCCCGGGCTAGTAAAATTGAAACACCGGGTAGCTGGCAAAATATTTCTGGAATGTTGAAAAGTGATTTCATAAATTTAATAATAATCTAAATATATAAATTTATGAAAGTGCACAATTTTTATGCGGTTAGAGAAATTTTGTTGTAGTAATAAAAATATCTTCCGGTAATAAAATGTTTGTAAAAGTTGCTAAAGGGCCACGACGGCGTTTCAATAAAATTGGACGAACTTTGGAAGAGGAAGAGCCATTAAAAATTTATGAAATTAGTACATTAATATGTCAGTAAAATTATCAATTTAATAATTTCCGCAATTAGTAGTTTAGTAATTTGAATTAGTAATATGTTTAGTAATTCACAAATAAATAGTAATTAAGAAAATTAATTACCTTAAGTAGTTAAGAAAAGTAGTATTTGACTCCTATTACACAATACATTACAATAAAATGCAATAACTAATTTGGTAATTTTATTTTTGAAATTAACGCGTTGTTGTAAGAGTTATTTGTGATATTAAAATAAATAATTTATTTAATTGTGTAATTATAAAAATTAGTAGTTTCTTTATTGATATTTTTATATTAATTAGAAAGTTGCTAGAAAATTATTTAACAATTTTCTATAAATATAAAGTAAGTGTTATTCTATAATTAGAAATTAAAAAATGTATTTCAGAGACGTAATTCAGTAAGCTATTTAGAGTAAGAGTTATTTATTAATTTAAACATAGTAATTTAATATTTTCCGATAATTAGAAATTTTGTATTTTAACTGCAATTTGAATTTTGATAATTTACTGCATTCCAGTGTGAGAAATAAGGCGCTATCACAGGCCAATCGCCAGTTTAAAAATTAGCTGTGTCAGTTAAAAAATTAAATGCTTGGGCTGTTAGTGGCCCTGGTGACCACTTAATTAATTCAAAGTTTTTTCTCTTCAAGATATTAGTTCATTAAAAAATACTATATTAATCCCTAAAATTGTTTGGTCTTGGCTTCTATGCTGTGCGCTTGGCCTTGTGTCAATTGTGTGTATGGGTGGGTGACTGGGTGTCGTGAGTCTGTCTACTCTACAATCTACACACAGTATAGAAGAAGAGAATTTAGAAGTTAGCAAAAAGAAATATCAACAGTCCCTCTCTCAGTAGGCTTGTTCGGGTCGGGTCTAAAGGGAAACGGCAGCTTGCTGCCTTTGACTGTATTAGCGTCTATGGGAAGATAACATGGAGTGCCAACTCCCTATGGGTCGTGCAGCCCGTATCGGCCTCGGGAGCTGAGTCGCCGACTCAGTCAAGGTTCGTAGCTTCGGGCGTCTGCTGCATTGTAATTTACGAACCTATAAAAATTTTGAAATACCCATAATATCTAACCTACTAATACTAGCACATATTGTCAAGAATAGATAATTTGACCATAAATTATGAAAGCCTGATTTTTAAGGTTAAAAATGGTAAGATGCCAGTGGCAAGTTTTTTTAATTAAACTGGCCTGCTGCATTCGATAATTTAATAATTGTTTATAATTAGAAATTTAGTGTGTTTATAAAATAGCTAAAGTTACCAATTAACTTCATAATGTAATTCAGTTATTTTAAATTATAAATAATTTTCTATTCTACAAAACAATTATTAAGAAATTTGTTAAATTAGTAAGTCTTAAACAAGTAATTTAAGAAATGAAAATTTTTGCGATTTTCAGAATTTTAAAAGATTGAAAATAAAAAATCATCGAGTGTGATTAAGTTTTGTGGTACACCATGAATCTAGAAATTACGATACATTTATTTTTATTTCTCCGAGGGGACAAAGTCCCCTAGGAGGGGTTATACAATCACCGTGTCTGTGTGTCTGCCCTGCGAACGCGTTCGCATTTTCCGTGCAAAGGTTAATCTCTGCGTTCGCAGTTTATCGAAGGGTTGGCAAAACCACCGTGTGACGGTGAGCGTTAACGGATTCATTTGCGGTTTGGTTTGGATGGTGTTTTTTCGCTCACCGTCGTGACGGTTTGGTGTATTACGTTTTTGTAATGTTTATGCGTAGGTTGTGAATGTTGAGTTTGTTGTGTTTGTGTTTTAATGGTTGTGTATGTTGAGTTCGTGTTATGTCGGTTGTGGGTGTAGAGACTGTGGTGTGTCTGTGTTATGATGGTTGTGGATGTTGAGTCTGTTGTGTTTGTACGGGCGCTTTATCTCCAACTTCTTAATGGCTTTGGGACCTCTCAACGTCCAATGTCAGGGTTTCCATCAATTGTACACGGTATTCGTCTTAGTATCAATTTGCGATTTATTAACGCCGGTCGGGAATTGAACCCGGGTCTGCCTCGTGCAAGAGATTTACTCTAACCACTCAGCCACCAACGCTTGTTAAGTTACGGTGTTTTTCTAAAAAACAGCTTTGGCGAATGTCATTTACAAAGTTATAACGTTAGGTACTATAATTTATTCTACATCATTTTAAATATTTATAAATTATATTAATCTTATATTTAATGAAATATTTATAAATTATATTAATCTTATATTTAATTAAATATTTATAAATTATATTAATCTTATATTTAATTAAATATAAATAAATTATATTAATCATATATTTAATTAAATATTTATAAATTATATTAATATTATATTTAAAAATTATATTAATATTATATTTAAAAATTATATTAATATTATATTTAAAAATTATATTAATATTATATTTAAAAATTATATTAATATTATATTTAAAAATTATATTAATATTATATTTAAAAATTATATTAATATTATATTTAAAAATTATATTAATATTATATTTAAAAATTATATTAATATTATATTTAAAAATTATATTAATATTATATTTAAAAATTATATTAATATTATATTTAAAAATTATATTAATATTATATTTAAAAATTATATTAATATTATATTTAAAAATTATATTAATATTATATTTAAAAATTATATTAATATTATATTTAAAAATTATATTAATATTATATTTAAAAATTATATTAATATAATATTTAAAAATTATATTAATATTATATTTAAAAATTATATTAATATTATATTTAAAAATTATATTAATATTATATTTAAAAATTATATTAATATTATATTTAAAAATTATATTAATATTATATTTAAAAATTATATTAATATTATATTTAAAAATTATATTAATATTATATTTAAAAATTATATTAATATTATATTTAAAAATTATATTAATATTATATTTAAAAATTATATTAATATTATATTTAATTAAATATCTGAGTTTTTTACTTTATTTGATGGTGTTCAGGAATCGAACTCGGGTCGCATCGTTACAACGCAGAGTGTTTACCGCCGGGCCATTCACTTCCTTTAAAAATATGAAAAGTAAAGAACCATTATGATAAGGCGGGTTTTTTACCTTTTAATAACGCTAAGAAAAAGGATAATTATTCAAAACTCCCGCGGAAACTATATAAAAGTAATAATATAGCGCCACCGTGTGGAGAACTATCAATCAAACCGGGTAAAAAATATAATCTCTTCAATTTTTCGAACTTTAGTCAAATCTTGACGGGTTAAAAAACATCAAATAAACGTATATAAAGCCGTTGCCGTCATTATGGAAGATTAGTCTTTCTTAGTTCTTGGCGGTCAGACGAACTACTACAGGATGGGGTCCTGGTGTCGGTCAAAAGTTATGAGGTAACTTTGCGGTTTTAATTAGTATGTTCGGTCTTCGGCCAAGGAAAGAGTTAAATTGTGTTTCGCGTTTGGAACGTGAGCGAATGGACTTCAGTGTATGAACAGTGCGTGTTTAATACTAAAAGTGTTAAAGTAATTGTGAACTTACTCAAGTCAGCTGTAAGATAAAATTGATTGTTTTTTTTTGAATTGGAATAACCTAATTATACCCTTGAAATTATCAACTCAACCTGTGAGGCTAATTAAGTAGATTGGAAGATATTAGTAGCGAACAGCTCTCAGCTGTTAATTAAGACAAGAGTTTTATAGTAAGGTAGTTTGAATTTAGTTAAAATTACTCAGTATAATTTATGATATTTACTCAAGTGTAAGTGTGTTTTGGTTTATTTTTCAATCACGATGAACCAAGACAAATCTAGTCTTGGACACTTGAGTACCAGTCCTGCACAATTACGTAGGAGGGATATATATTGTTGGGTTATTGATGAAAGTTAAATCTAGAACGTTACATAGACTGTTCTGAATAAAAATAAACATTTATAATTTTGCATAATTCTGGTTGCCATTTTATATTCTAAACACTCGCCCACAACATTACAGTTCTGGCAATCCCGAATCAACTAAATTTGCGATATAACGGCGACGGAAATTTATTATCGTAAATTTATTGCCTGGCCTTAGAGAACATTCTTTTTAATTAAAATCGGCCCGATTCCGTTAAAATTATAAACCAAAAAGCGAACGGTCCTTATAATACCTTCTGGCTGGTTGTTTTAGGTGGCCGCTGTAGTGCTTAAGGCGGAGCAGCGGGGTACAAATACATATACTTATGTAGCTATTTATTTCATTAAAATTTGCTTTGTGTTATATTCAACTGACAAACTTGTACTGTAAAAAGGGTGTAATTCAATCGTGCATTGTTATAGTACGTCTAACTCACTGTTGTAACTACTTAACTTATGATATTCTGAATAAATTATTCTAATTATAATTAAATTTTATACCGGGCGGGATAGAACTGGGATAACATTTTTAACAAATAACTCTAAATTGCGGAGATATATCTAAGGGTTATCTCGAGAAATTAATACCACTAGGGACAATTCTTCCGAGGAGAGGTATATTTTGGCTTGCCAACTTGTTAAAAACTGAATTTTATAAAGTTTTGTAAAAATAAGTAAATTTGTATTTCATATTTTTTTAAAAATAGTGTTTTAAAACACAGAGTAAATTGGTCATTTAAAATTGGTTATTTTGAATTTTCAAAATATTAGTCAATTAATAATTTAAAAAACGAGTTGATAAATAATTGTTTGAATTGGGTATTTGTATATTTAGTAAATTTACCACTTTCTTAATTCGATTTGTCGTGGATTAATAAATACTTTCAATTGTTAATTAGTACAATTAGAAATTCCGTTAATTAGGCTAATAGCAACTCACTTAATTAGATTATGTATAGTTCCATTATACTATATCCCTGTATAATAAATTAATAATTTCTACAATTAGAAAAATAGTCATTTCCTTAATAATAATTTCTTATTAAATCTCTACAACAGGGCTTAGCAATATATTTCATGTTTTAGAACCAGACTCCTTGTCTAAATAACATTTTAAGGTATCCAATACAACATGAATCAAACCATTCGAGTGCAAGTAACTAACTGTGTCTTCCTCTTCGCTATAAACGTGTTACATCGGATCTGCGGCAACGACTAAAGAAACCACCGATGCTTGTTGAGAAAAATAATTCAATATCGGAAACATCGGAACTTCTTGACTTCGATTCATTTACTCGTAACAAAAGTTGTAACTTACTTTTCTAGATAAATTTGACGTCCTACTGCGTTAGCGCTGACTTTAAATATGTATCAGGATAATGGTTGGCGTTGCGTGCTGCACTATCATTGAAGGGATGAAATCGAGTCATTTTATATTTTTCCACAACGACGCCAAGCCGACCGGATGTGTTACATGTGGCCGATGATCACGTTGAAGCTTTACAGATTTCCGTGGTGAGAGCGGAAATGCCCTGAAAAGCAATTAATCAAACTGACTTCCAACGCCTTTCAGTGTATCCCGCAACCCACATAATTTTTACTAAGCGGGTCAATGGATAACTATCACGTTTTCGTGTGATTTCATTACGTTTGCTCTATTTTTTTACGCTTCCGCGTCCACGGAAGGTAATTGGTTGTATTTGATCAAGTTAGAGTGAAATTATTAATATTTTCTTTAAATAAAATTCATATGTTATAATTTTACACGTTTAATTTATGCTCTATTATTGGCGCAGCTGAAGTCAGAAGCATGCAAACTTGGTACACCATTTTATAAACTGTGTATCTTTGATAATACGCGTAGACACTTGAAATGTTGATTTTGGATAAAATATTTATTTAATAATTATTATCAGTTTAGTTAATACCCAAGGAACCACACAGTGCCACAAGCTGGGATCGTGCCACTTTGGTTTGTAAGCTACAAATTTCGTAGGCTATTTTTGCTCCGTGCAACTGTGGTCAGAAGGTCGCGAAATTCAAACTTGGTTGTGGCCCTTTTAAATGAGCTTTGGTCTAAATGCCAGTGATAAATATTAGAAGGAATAACTGTGTAGGAAACACAATGATTAACATTTTTACTCCGGATGACGCTACCCTCTAAGAAATTTAAGGGTCGTTCTACACCGTTTTTATACTATATTTGAACATTTTTTGATGGGGTGAAATTTAACACCGGTAGAATGGTTTTTCTAGACATCATTTAATTAACACTGTTCTAACTGCATGATCCCTGTGGTGTATCTATAGGCATTATTTAAATCCCTTAAAGCACTATTTAAAATAGGGCTCGGCGATCGGGTAACGGTTATCCACTCGTAAATGCACTCCATTGTGGAGCCATGGATAGTAGATTTTAGAGGATCGGTAAAAAGCCTGGTTTTTAGCCCCCGTAAACCGATCACACTAAGGTTATTTGAAAACAAGTTGGTAAGCCAAAATATACTTCTCCTCGGAAGAATTGTCCCTAGTGGTATTAATTTCTCGAGACGACCGCAATTCAGAGTTATTTACTTATAACGTAATCCCGATTCAATCCCGCCCGGTATAAAATATTAATTTTAATTAAAATAATTGAGACGAAACCACGGAGTTTAATTCATTTATAATAATATAAACAAGTTCACCAAAATAAAAAAATCGCCGTATCATATCGGTTCCTTTACTTCAATATTTTGCCTGTGATGTGTTTTGTTTTCAGGGAAAACAGTAGTTCGGCAGTAACACAACAACCTGGGTTCGATTCTTCGTCATGATCGTATTTTACAATTAAATTATTAATTCATAAATTAGTTATAAAATTATAAATTTAATATAGTTCATAAATATTTACAAGATTAAATCAACATAATTTCATTCGTAAAAAAACCAGATTAGGCCTTCATAAATTCATTCATAAAAAAATTCAAGACTTTATTACCTATTATGCTTACGATGAGTGTCTTATTTTCAGTGAAGCTAAGCAGCTATCGGTGGTTCTGTGGTAGAGCGCTCGACTGCCAAGCCGAATGGCCTGGCTTCGAAACCTGGGTGGCGCATTTGTTTTTAATCAATAGAGAAAACGCTAAATTAGAATTTCTTCGATGCAATAATTTCAATTTCAATTCTATTTCAATTAAAGCAAAATTTCGTAATATTAAATACGCTTCCGATAAAGCTGTAGGTCTACGCAGTGATTACCCTTTACCCCGAAAATGCGAACGCGTTCGCAGGCCACAAACACACTAAAGTTCTAAAGTTTATTGAAACTAGCAAAAGGCAATGCCCATCACGCTAGTATGAAAGAGATACTGAATAAAATGTGTAATAGTGAACACATACAAGAATATATACAGTATATACAATCAACTGAGCAATAATACAAAATTACTACTGGAGTTGGAGATGTCGCTTCAATTCCCGCAGAAATTTCGAGCGAGGAGGAATGCACACATACACACACACACCCACAGACGGACACGCTGGTTGTATAACCCCTCCTAGGGAGACGTAAAAACAAGTATCGCTAAGAGTGGACGATACTGTTCGAAAAAGAAAAAAGATGAACACAAAGTACATTTTTACGCCAAAAGGTATTTTTTTCACGTTTTTATAGATTAAATATGATATACTAAATATCAGTTGATAGTTTTTATTCAATTAAAAAACGAAAATTTAAAATTACTAAAATATAAAGCGCAAAAAATGACGTAACAATATCAACCGCGTTAGATTGCCATTTTGAAATTTTAAGATCACGTGGTACAAACGACGTTGCGAGACTCCCTCGGAGTCTCTCGAGCTGATTGATACGCGGGGAGAAATAAAATGCACTGTGGAAGGCTATCGAAAACCTGTCCTCTTAATTTACTGTCCATGGTGGAGCGAATAATTATTTAATAACACCTTTTAGTTAAGATAAATTTACCAATTTTATCCATGAAAATTTAATCGGTAAAGAAAATTTCCTTTTTTATTTCCCACTGTTGTTGCGTTAGTATTCAAAAATTGAAAAAAATTTACTCGGGGAAAACGAACCTCTTTCTAGTCAAATAATTCGATCGTCTTTAGTCTGAAAAACTTTTAATTTCAATTATTAAACAAATCTTATCAGACCTAGCTATCTTTTATATATTTTTAAATCAGATAATTCACCGTTTCCGAGCTTGTAAAGTTAACACGGATGAAGCAAACGTTTTAACCGAAATTATTCATTCGTTTGGACGAAGTGTAACGGTTTACCACTCTAGCAGTAAAATATTGGAAAACTATTACTGTTTAATTTTCGGGAAAAAACCGGCTCGCTACCACCTGTTTCAAAAGCGTGGCTCGAGAAAGCATGGCGTAGGTCGAGTTCCAACGAGTTTTTACATCGAGAACCAATTTGAGATCTTTTATACCAAAAGAAACATTTAGCTGAGAAAGTTGTTCTTCGCGCACACCCGACAATCTGATTTTGTTGACCACATTACGAATCTATAAACATCGGAAATGTAATTTAAAGTAAATAACGCCAATATTTTTAAACCAAAGTTCCTATAATATTATTAAACCTTCATGATTACCTTTGCGACGCCGAAACAACTTTCTTGATATGTTAGTATTGCGTGCTGCGTCAATTAGTTAAATGCGTATTCCCTCCTAATATTTAAAAGGCCGTAGCTCGCGAACTATTGGTTGATATTTAAAAATTCAAACACTTTTCCTATTTAAATCGACCCAGAGGAATATGAAAATCACAATTAAAAATCAAATTTCTAAGCGGCAAAAAAAGTTACTATTCCACATTTTGGAAAGTTTAGACGAAAATAGGTCAAAACCTATAAGTTTCCTTATGTCAAAATATGTGTATTGTAGGGCTTTTTCTGTTCTTTTCAACAAGCTAGGAACTTAGTTACTAGCATTTCTAGATAATAAATTATCCCCATTTAAATTTTTAAATTATAGGACGAACAAACTTCCTTGCGGCCCGCCCGCGAAACTCCTTTTTAGTTCCACATCGAGATATATATATATATATATATATATATATATATATATATATATATATATATATATATATATATATATATATATATCGAAGTGGGACTATTGCTATGGATGGATTGTCGTTAAGTGTTGTTTGTTTGTTTGGTGTGGAAACCAACGACACGGTAGATGGAGCTGCGAAAAATAAATTACATAAATTATTTTATTGGCGGCGCCGGGACTAGAACCCAGATAGCCGCTGGCCGCGTAATCTCCAAAAACCGACGACTATACCAACCGAGTTACGCCGCTCTGTTCAAATTTCACTCGGAACTTCTAGTCGTTTTTAGCGACACGGGGGGATCTGTCTAGTTAAGTTGTCGCAATTCTCGTTAATTTTTCAGCGTTATTTTACGTATATTTACGGCGTTTTAGGGTTAAGTTAACCTCAAACTTCACCTCCCCCCGCCCCAATTTCGACCCTCTTATCGAAACCGTGTATGGTCAGAAGTAATAAATAAGTGTGGCATTTTCTTATCGAAACCGTGTGTGGTCAGAAGTAACAAATAAGTGTGGCACTTTCTTATCGAAACCGTGTATGGTCAGAAGTAATAAATAAGTGTGGTACTTTCTTATTGAAACGGTGTATGGTCAGAAGTAATAAGTAAGTGTGGCACTTTCTTATCGAAACCGTGTATGGTCAGAAGTAACAAATAAGTGTGGCACTTTCTTATCGAAACCGTATATGGTCAGAAGTAATAAATAAGTGTGGCACTTTCTTATCGAAATCATGTATGGTCAGAAGTAATAAATAAGTGTGGCACTTTCTTATCGAAGTCGTTTATATGTGGCACAAAATAATATTATCGCCTTCTTGGCGAACTTGTATAGTTTGTATAGTTGGTCCAGAGATTTGGTCTCATTCGATAGAACTCTTAGACGCGCACGCAGTGCCGTTAATTTCCGCCCCCTCCGAACAACCCCCTTAAAGGGAAAGTGACCGAAAAAAACGAGTTGGTCTCATTCGATAGAGCTCTTTGACGCGCACGCAGTGCCGTTAATTTCCGCCCCCTCTGAACAACCCCCTTAAAGGGAAAGTGACCGAAAAAAACAAGTTGGTCTCATTCGATAGAGCTCTTTGACGCGCACGCAGTGCCGTTAATTTTCGCCCCCTCCGACCAACACCCGTAAAGGGAGAGTGATCGAAAAAAACAATTTGGTCTCATAGAACAATAAAAGTAAAATATTGGATCGTCTACGCTAGCGTCTTCTTGGAAGAAAGAGAACAAAAAATCCAAAGCAGTCGAACTTAGGGCGTGTTGCAAAAGTCTGCTTTGCTAGAATCAAACATGTTAAATTCAATGGGCTAGCACTTTGGCTAAGGCTTTGGCAACAGGCCCTTAAGCTGAAAAGTATACGACCATGGGGACAGAATCTCCGTCTTGCCATATTCTTAGTACATAAATACATTCTTGCAATAATATTATTTATGCAATTGTTAATAATCCATATTAAATATCTGCTCTAAGAAAATACTAATTTAATCACCGATATATTATAAAATCACATGGCCTGAACAGCTTTTGTATTGGTTTGCCCACCCGGGTATCCTGAGGGTGGGCGGTGGCCACTCTTTAATATAGGATGTTAAATTATATATCAAATGATAGGAAATCACATGGCCTCAACAGCTTTTGTATTGGTTTGCCCACCCGGGTATCCTGAGGGTGGGCGGTGGCCACTCTTAAACATAGGATGGTAAATTATATATCAAAAGATAGGAAATCACATTGCCTCAACAGCTTTTGTATTGGTTTGCCCACCCGCGTATCCTGAGGGTGGGCGGTGGCCACTCTTTAACATAGTATGGTAAATTATATATCAAACGATAGGTAATCACATCGCCTCAATAGCTTTTAAATTGGTTTGCCCATCCGGGTATCCTGAGGGTGGGCGGCACCCACTCTTTAACTTAGGATGGCAATTTATATATCAAACGATAAGAAATCACGTAGCCTCAACAGGTTTTGTATTAGTTTGCCTACCTGTGTCTACTAAGGGTGTATGGGTTTGCCCACTCGAATACACTGATGTGGAACTAATATTACGGCCTTGGCCGACTTGTTGATCTTGGGAACCATATTTATAAACATCTTTTAGTTACCCCTAAATAGATTAAAATGCAACTTATCTATAGTAACTATACTTATGCTTTTTCAAATCATTAATTCAAGTTTGTACGAGTTGTATTTGGTTTTAATTATATTTAATATAAATTAGAATTTAGAACAGAACTATTTTAAGGGTGGTTTTGACCTATTCCATTACCTCCAAGGATTCGAAAATTATTCTACGCTCTCGTTATTAATCACCCCCGAAATTTGGATAATAATAATAATTCGCAATTTCTACATTACCACCGCAGCAACCAATATCAAACACCCTAAGTAATTGAACGTGAAATAAGTACAACCTACCTTAAACGTCTCTATGACTCGTTGCGCTTCACGCTCGTAGCAAGACATAAGGTTTGCTCATAAAACTTTGACAGATTTGGGGAAGGATTCAGCAACATGTTGTCAGAATTTATAGCCCGCTGTACCGGTAAAATCAAGAAACCACACCAGCGGAGGCCGATCATCAGAATGAACTACGCCAGCGTCCACAAGCCCGGACAGGTGACAAAACCAGCATGGGTAGCAGAACCCCACTACTGATGGTCGCACCCTCAACGCAAGCCGCTCAACCCAGCAGAAGGTGCAACAATGGGACGACCAGCCCGCCACTTCGCACACAGCAGTGGGATAGAGAACGGATGCTCTAGCAACGTCGGCCGACACCCCACCTACAAAGGCAGGGAGCCAAGCCCTTTGGAGAGAGCGCCTAAAGGGGAACGGCAGGCACGCAGCAGCCCGCATAACCCGGCACAGCTGGCACCGGAGATCCCGGTGTGACCCAAAAGGCCGGGAGATGGGTCCGCCGCGCCCTCATACGGAGGCCCGCAGCCCCACAGCAGGCAACCCAATCCGCCGAGGCGGCCAGTTTGCCCGGCCCCTCTCCATTAGCCTGGGCCGAAGCCCAGTATCCAGCCCACACCTGACCGAAGTCGGAGGTTGGAGATAGGACCCTTTGGACGGAGCTAACATCTCCCAGTGCGCCACCGCCCTTATGGGTTACAAGAGCCGGACCCCGACTCCCCAGTAAAGCCACCAGTTATGGCACACCCCGACCCCTTGAGGGCCAAGGAGTCAGCAACAGTAGGATTTTTTCGATTTAGAGATTGCAGGAGAGCTTGGAATCTAGGATGTTCCACAACGGTAAAAGGCTGATCAGTTTCCACCACCCAGTGCTTCAAGGAATCATTGGCGTGTTCGATGTCTGATTTAGTTGGCTACACACGTAAAACAAATCGTTTCGTCGATATAATTTGAACTTAAATACATTTAGAACTAATTCAAACTCTTACCTTCGTAGTAGTCAACACGCCTACCAAATTCCCGTGGTGTTTTTCCAGATGATATCTAAGGTGACTTGTTGGTTGACATTTCGTAGGACCGTGAGTTTTATACGCCCTTCAATTGTTTTTGAATATTACATACTACCGCTTTATTTGGCACTACGTTACACGGTACTCGATCCATTTGGTATTGTAAATAAATCGAGTAACAAATAATAAAGAATTTGGCTAGTGCGTTCAAATAAAGAAGGAAAAGTCCTTAAATTACGGTAAGATCAGTAGATTTAAAACGGTAATTTAGATGCAAACGAAAGACGTTTGATAGTTAAGACACGTAACGTTTATGACGTAATCCCGAAAGACATGAATTTGAAGCTTGAATTGAAAGTTAGTAACATGTTTCTTAAAAAATAATAGTTTTGCATTTTACTGTTACCAAATTGAAGGCTGTCGGGCAAAATCTCATAAAGAAAACCTGAACCACCGTTGGTCTAAAGATAGGCCTTCAAGGCGAAGTTAAGACTTAAGCTAAGTTAGTCTTAACCGAGGGGCTAACCACTCTTAGAAAGTCTGTACACCGGATTACGCTTAGATTAGCACTGCCAAAGGCAGGGACTTCAAAGATTACGCGTAATCCCATTAGTACAGTCAAAGGTACGGCTCTGTGATCATCCCCTCGGTCTTAACTCGTAACTTCGCCTAGAAGTACCGCGTATCGGTTCAATTTCATAAATAAATATCTTTTAGTTTATCCCAAACGTTGTTGGTCTTTCCCACTCGTCTTCAAATCTTATAAATAGAGCCACTGAATACTTACTTCTCGCAATATTTACAATAAAATGGGGAAGATTTAATGTAGGAATTTAAATAAATAACGGTAGAAAAGTTAAAAACAAAAATAATTCTTATACACTTTTATATTTAAAAATTAATTACCATTCATAAAACGTATCGGAGAAAAAAATTCCATAGTGCTCAAACTATGTAAAAATATTTGTATATGATAGGAGACGTTACTTTAAGTTATTACATTCTTTTGGAAGTTAATAAAAACAAACTCTTGTAATCCCACGACCATAGAATTCGGTTCCATAATCAGCGTGGGAAATAAGGCGGTGGCAGTGGGCAAATGACCAGTTTAAAAATTTCCCGGACAAGTTTATTAATTAAATCCGAGGGGGTTAGTGGTCCACTGGATTTTGAAATTGGTAGGTCCAAATGTTATATTATTAGTCTTTGGATTTGAAGGTCTGTGTAACGGTGGCTGCGGCATGTTACTACATTCCAAATTATTTTCATCGAGTATTCGAGTCGAGTAATATTGAAGTGGGATATAAAAGACTAGTATACTAGCCTACTAGCCTAATTATAGTAATTAATAGTAAAAATAAATTTTTTTAAAAATTATTTATCTGTCCGTATATTGCTTAGGAAGTTAAGACTCCTAAATTCTAACGCCAGCCGACATTCGATACTAAAACTTAATAATATTGTTTGAAGAAAAACCGCGCAGGCGCAGTACGTATTAAAAACCGTGATCCATCCCCAAGGTCATTCAAAGTATTTGTTGTTTCAACGTCTTGTAGGTACCGTTTATTATTTTCACCCCAAAAAGGTTGCAAAAGTCATCTTTGAACTTACAGCAGCTTAATCGAATTATCGGGTACCCGACTTTGTAATTTTTGGTACTCGATAATCGACGAGTTTTTTCCAATTACTTATTCGAGGTCAAGATCAAGTACTCGACTTAAAAAAATGCCGAGTTATCGATGATGTTCGAGTACTCGCACAGCCCTAGAATTCAAGCTATTAAAAACGGTTTAGAGTTAAATCACGCTATTCTAATGCGAAGTGCACTGGTCGTGGTCCAGTTAATTTATTCTAGGCCAGGTGGGTCACTGGTCACCTGTCCACTTTCACAAAAATCCTTATTTCCCACTCTCGAGGGGCTAACCACTCTTAGAAAGTCTGTACACCGGATTACACTTAGATTAGCACTGCCAAAGGCAGGGACTTCAAAGATTACGCGAAATCCCATTAGTACAGTCAAAGGTACGGCTCTGTACACCGATTACGCGGAGTGATCATCCCCTCGCCCACTTTGTCCATAATGCTATTAAACTTACTTAGAGAAACGTTTCAGTTGAACAGCTAATAGGCCCTTCAATGAAACATTTTCACGGAAATTGCCAAGAAGTAATGTTTCCGAGAGCCAGGACCCGAAAGATATTGTTTATATATTGCTTGTTAAAATAATGGAAACTTTTCACCTGTATGGTATGCAACAAGTGTTTCCATTTAGCCAGCCTAAGCCAGCTATCTTTTTTATACATATTAGGGCTTAGGAAAAACCCGATATGCTGTTTACAGGTGAAACGTTTCCATTATTTCAACAAGCACCAAATAAACAGTAACTTTCAGATCCTGGCTCTCAGATATATTACTTATTGGCCAATTCCTTGAAGATGTTTTATTGACGGGCCCATTCAAACCACTATGGCCTACTAATATATTAAAATAGGCGGTGTCCGAAAAACTGTTGGTGATGGAAAACAAATTATCGACGGTAGAAATCAGCTTAGACTAAAAATGTGGCGACGTTGTCCACCCGTCGTCATAAAACGTAAGAGTGGAGTACAAAAATAGGTCGAAGATATAACTTCATATATTTATTATTTCAAAGATAAATTTTTAATATTGAATAATTTTGTATTAGGCCTGAGGGGGCCCCTCTTGAACTCGGGGCCCTGGGCCAGGGCCCAACGGGCCCAATGGGAAAGACGTACCGCACTCTCCATATAGACGGCCCATAGCTTTCTTTAGATTGGGGTTGGGGTGGCGCCACGCCGTCAGGCGCCAATGCTTAGAATACGTCAACTTGAAACTACAGACATAGTTCCAGTGCTGAATTTGTTTATTAATTTTCAGTCAAAATTACAAATTTCTAAAATGTTCGCGGTTAATTAAATTAATAGTTCCAGTACTACTCACAACATCACGATCTTAATCTAAAGGCTGAGAAACTACGAGGCGTTGTTTGACTGGCGATATATTTTCAAGCGACTAATTAAACAAATGATATTTCAACTAAGCAAAACATGAAAATTTTTGGTATTTACAGCGCGACCGGACATTAAACATAGACCAGGAGTGCAGCTCGATGGTAAACAATGTACTGGGTCATTCCATGTGTAATCGACCAGTGACGAAACTTGCTACACCTTTTGAGGGGTCCAAAATAATAACCTTTGGAAAATATGAGTGAGTTTTATTTATTCGTTTTAGATTTATAGTACTTTGAAAAAAAGCCTGAATTTTGAATTTCGACAAAGTGTTTTTTGATAGATTTAGAATTACTTTTATATGTTAACTATGCTTAGAGCTACAATCATGAAATTTTACAGTGGCGTACAGAAATGTCAGCCGAACATGCTGGCGTTGAGATAAAAAGGCTACAATAAGTAGTAGTGCCACACTTAACTGCAAAACGCAAAATTTATTTTTTTGGGGGGGTTCCTTCGATCGCCCATACACAAAAAGGTGGAACCTAAATATTTCTAATTAAGACATTTTAAGATAGCTTTTGCCTAGGGCTTTCGAAAAATATACAGTATTTGTGGTTATATTTAGTACCTAAGGCGAAATTTTGAAAAATAACAATTGTTTTGATTTTTGAATTTTACATTTAATAAGGTACTACGAAATACAAAACATTTATAACTTTTCGAAAAGGTACTTGATCTTTTTCATTTATTGGGATGAAATATTTACATATTTAGCTGACTTTTTGTCAATTAATAGTGGTTGAGCTACTTTGCACAAAATACAGCTTAATGGTACATAGCATGTATCAGTCTTCTTGGGCCACGTCAACTGATTTTGGCGGTCTATTCTCATAAATTTAATTTGGCAGTCCATTTCTTCTGGGCATTTTTAGAACTACAATTACTCCGATGAACCAATTTTGGTCATAAACTGCAGCAACATAATGCCCAACCCAGTGGTGTAGTCGGGCCAGGGCGGGGCAGGGCGTCGCCCCGGTGCTTTTTTCAAAGGCAGGGAACCGCCCCGCCTTAGTCTTTCCATTTTGCCAGGGCGGGCCCTGCCTCTTTTTTCCAACTTGCCAGGGCGCGCCTTGCTTCTATTTCGTATATCATTTTTTGGAATAAAGGGTGTGTGAATTTATGATAAATTTTGCCCGCAGAAAAATACCATAACAATTTCAAATCGCTACCTAGGTACGGCCATCTTCGATCACGTTAAAAATTGAAGTTGGACGTACATTTATAGATTTGATATTTAAGATTTATTGGTAAACACATACAAAGTACAACCCCTTGAAATCGGGGCGGTGTCACCAAATTGAAGGGAGCACGGTTTAAAAACAATACACAACATATATAATATAAAGTACTGGAAAGTATCAAATATAAGTTACATAATGCAACAATAAAATTATATATCTAACGAATAAACATTTAAATTCCTAAATATTTTCAAGACGACACTTATCTTTATTAGCCCTCCAGGTAACCAGAATGTGTTTAACTATATACAAGTGATGAAAATTTCCTGACAATCCAAGGGCTTCCTCTAAGGAGATTTCCGGGTTCCGCACGCGCCATTCAAAGATATCTTCATCGCTTTCACCAACCGGACAATGAAAGAGTACATGGGCGATGTCTTCATAGGCATTCCCACACAGCTTGCAGGCCGGTTCAAAACCAAACAACCGATGCAATGTTGCCTCTCTCCCGTCAGAAGGCAGCCCGGAGGCCACTACACCAAGATCCATCATAACACGATTCGGTTTGTGGCTTCTGTTTCACTTGGTAGAGCTTCAGACTATTCTTGCTTTTGACATCATTACGCCAACGCCTCTCCGCCGCTTCATGAACATCTCGCGCTACTACAGCAGCCCATTCTCTTTCGTTCGTCGCTGTATTCCGGGTCGTGCCATTGCCATAGACACGATCAAGCTGTGCCATACGCTTAAGTAGCCTGGTCTCAAGTAACAGCCGCCCTAGGTATTTCAGCTTATTCGTAGCTTCACGTTCCTCCATGCTGCTCCAACCCATTTCACCTTTATTTGCAGCCTTAGCTGCGAAAGGGCCCGCCGAAAGTGCAGCACGGCCAACTTATCTCTGAGCATATTCAAAGGCTGTGATTGAGACCCGGGAATACGGTAGAACATCGTTTGCATACATGATGGTGGGTACCGCCACAGCTTTCCACAAAGTCCTAGATACACTGTATTTGTTATATGATCCATCCGCCATATTCTTGACCGCCCACCGTAGACGAGTAGCTTTAGCTACAAGGTTGCGCTCATGATTTTCCATATAGTTAGGCTTGGAACAGAACAGGGCACCAAGATAGCTTTACTCTTCCACCACTTCCAAAGAGGCGTTTTGCAACGTAAAGGGGAACGGGCTAGCTTCCTTTGACGTACCAAACATCAAAACTTTTGATTTCTCTGGGCTAAACCTTAACGCCTTGGAATCAGCATAAGCGGAACATCTATCCAACAGCTCCTGTAAATCCGCCCTAGAATATGCCAAAAGAAGAATGTCATATGCAAACAGTAAGCAAGGGATCGACACTTTGCCAACAGAGGCACCTTTATCCTTCTCCACCTTTTCGATCTTAACGCCAACTCCCGACTCGGACAAACTCACCGCAAGGCCATTGATAAAAGAAATAAACAGTACGGGGGACAGTGGACACCCCTGACGCAAACTTACACCACACCTCAACGCCTCAGTAGTAACACCTTGGGCTGTGTATATATACGAGCTATCAGCGTATAGTTTTTGAATTTGGCGAACGACACTCGGGACAAAGCCGAAGCCACGCAAAGTTTCCCACAACTTATCATGATTGTCGTACGCCTTGTGAAGGTCAAGAAACGCAGCATATATAGAGAGCCCCTGCTTCTGATAGAGTTTAATAAGCTGAGAAAGCACAAAAATAATGTCCGAAATCCTTCTACCTCTTCTAAAACCATACTGAGCTTCATCGAGCAAGCCGTTTAATTCCATATACCCGCTAATGCGTTCTTTCCAAAGAATGGCATACACTTTGTAGAAGACCGACGTTACTGCTATAGGACGATAGGAACTGAGTTCTTCCTCAACCTTTCTCTTTCCTTTGAAAACCATAGTAACGCGTGACTCTTTCCAGCTATCCGGAATATAATCTTGATGCATAATTTCGTTAAACAGAAACCAAATACAATCCTTTGCCGGTACAGCCAACTTCGATTACGCGCGAAATCGAAGTTGGCTGTACCCAGGTAGCGCCCCGGTTCTTTTTATTTTAGGACTACACCACTGGCCCAACCTCAAGGTCTTCGAGTGTTATTGTCTCTTCGGCGAATTTTGTTACGTTCACTGTGGTATAGTAGCAGAAATGCGATACATTTTGATTTGGTTTTTTGAAATTGGAACAAATCGGTGATGACTACGTGTGCCTACAATCATGTTAGCAATTTCAAAAAACCAAATCAAAATGTATCGCATTCCTGCTGATACCTACTATACCACAGTGAACGTAACAAAATTCGCCGAAGAGACAATAACACTCGAAGACCTTGGGCATTGTGTTGCTGCAGTTTATGACTAAAATTGGTTCATCGGAGTAATTGTAGTTCTAAAAATGCCCAGAAGAAATGGACTGCCAAATTAAATTTATGAGAATAGACCGCCAAAATCGGTTGACGTGGCCCAAGAAGACTGATAAATGCTATGTACCATTAAGCTGTATTTTGTGCAAAGTAGCTCAACCACTATTAATTGACAAAAAGTCAACTAAATATGTAAATATTTCATCACAATAAATGAAAAAGATCAAGTACCTTTTCGAAAAGTTATAAATGTTTTGTATTTCGTAGTACCTTATTAAATGTAAAATTCAAAAATCAAAACAATTGTTATTTTTCAAAATTTCGCCTTAGGTACTAAATATAACCACAAACACTGTATATTTTTCGAAAGCCCTAGGCAAAAGCTATCTTAAAATGTCCTAATTAGAAAAATTTAGGTTCCACCTTTTTGTGTATGGGCGATCGAAGGAACCCCCCCAAAAAATAAATTTTGCGTTTTGCAGTTAAGTGTGGCAGTACTACTTATTGTAGCCTTTTTATCTCAACGCCAGCATGTTCGGCTGACATTTCTGTACGCCACTGTAAAATTTCACGATTGTAGCTCTAAGCATAGTTAACATATAAAAGTAATTCTAAAGCTATCAAAAAACACTTTGTCGAAAGTACTATAAATCAAAAACGAATAAATGAAACTCACTCATATTTTCCAAAGGTTATTATTTTGGACCCCTCAAAAGGTGTAGTAAGTTTCGTCAATATCGGTTGACCCATGGTGGCATCACTGGTCGATTACACATGGAATGACCCGAATGTTAAAAATTATCTGCCAGAAATAACCCTTTTGTCTTAATAATGAATATTTAAGTCATGAAAATCCTCGCAAATGATAAACCGCGAAAATGAGAAATCCGCGCTAACGGAAAACGGCGCTAACGGGAAAATCGCGCAAACGGGAAAAACTGCGTAAATGGTAATTTGCGCAATTGACTGCGCAAAAAGCAATTCCGCAAATGGGTAACGCGCATATGGAAAAGTGCGTAAACGGAAACTGCGCAATTGCACCCAAACCGCCTCAATTGTTTTTTTAAACGTTTAATATACTTAACCAAATAAATAAATGTAAATAAAAATTTAATTAAATAATTATTTACTATGCTCAAATAAATAAAAATGGCATTTTTTTACTATTTACTTTATTTAAATTAAAAATTACGTATTTGTATAAAATTTTAATAACTTATTTCTAGACATGAGGTCGCGAACTGCGTAAGCTGTACTTGGTTGCCTAACCATAGCGCTTTATACCACTCAGCCACACTGCGGCGGCTTTAGTTGTTTAATTTAATTATATATACATTTAAACCAACAACTAAGCATTAGCAAAAAACGAGCGACTGCATCGAACACCGCCGCTTTATTTTAACTGAGAGGGCAAAGACATAACCCAGTGAGAGGCTCGTTCTATAACATTAAATTATTTGGCGTCGGTATCGCTATTGCCATCTGGTTCCCAATAACAACCATATTAATTTTTTAATACAATTTCTAACCATAAATATAAGCTAAATTGTATAAAAAAAATAAAGCGATTAACTTGGAAACAACCAAACCTTCCTGTAAAATTTTAAGTTTAACAAAGCAACCGGTTTTTAGAAACAGGAGCGCAAAGAATTAGTCATTTCCCCATAGCGTGACCGTCTTCTTAAATTTCCACACATCAGTTGAGTCTATTAAATATTCCCCATAGCGTGACGAAGTCTATCTAATGTAGAAACCTGAACTAGTTATATAGACTAAGAATACATCCGTTACAGGATTCGAAGCCGCGATCTATTGTTTCGAAGTCAGATGCTTAATCCATCAGGCCTTAATCAAAGCCTAATTGGAAAATGAATTCCGTCTGTGCCATAGCGGAGTAAAAACATACTTGTTTATTTTATCAAGGGGTCCTTCATCATGTACTACACTTTACACTGATGGCATCTGATATTTCGAAATAAGACTTTAATACATAAAATATCGTGAAAAACAAAGGTCGCGTAGGGCATCCGAGTTTAATTATCTCATTATAAATGTCTCAATTAAATTACAGAAATCGTACTCCAACTTTCAACTTCATAATTACAGCGAGAAATTGGTCCAAAAGAGGAAGTTTCTTCTTTTTACTACTTAAGCTGGATGTTTTCACTCCCCAATTTGCCATTCTTTCATCCTTTGGTTGTAAAAAGTTGAAAAGCCACATATAAACAGCAAATGTTGGAAGACCAGTGTAAAACTTTGTCATTTCATCGTTTTCTCTAATTTTTTCTGCGCTCCAAGTATTTTTCTTCATTTCCTCTTTCAGACATTTAATTTCTGCACGTAGAATTCGGTTTTCAACTTCATGATCAGTATAGTCGGTTTGAGCTCCCTTGGATACAAATCTTGTAGGCTGAAGAACTGGGCACGTTTCATTTTTACCATTAACCACTGGCGTTGAAGTATCAATTTCTCCGTTATACATTGGCTTTTCAGTGAAAATTTCATTTGTTTCTAAGCTATCAATGCTTGAAGTTAACGTAGATTCTGGCAAACTTGAGCGCTCCCCGTTTCCCCCAGCTCCTTTGGGTTCCGACCGACAACAATCTTTTTTCTAGAGTCGCTTTCCCAAGCTCCCCGTTACCCCAACTCCTTTGGGTTCCAACCGACAGCAATCTTTTCTCTAGAGTCGTTTTCCGAAGCTCCCCGTTTCCCCCAACTCCTTTGGGTTCCGACCGACAGCAATATTTTATCTAGAGTCGCTTTCCCAAGCTCCCCGTTTCCCCCAACTCCTTTGGGTTCCGACCGACAGCAATCTTTTCTCTAGGGTCGCTTTCCGAAGCTCCCCGTTTCCCCCAACTCCTTTGGGTTCCGACCGACAGCAATCTTTTCTCTAGAGTCGCTTTCCCAAGCTCCCCGTTTCCCCCAACTCCTTTGGGTTCCGACCGACAGCAATCTTTTCTCTAGGGTCGCTTTCCGAAGCTCCCTGTTTCCCCCAACTCCTTTGGGTTCCGACCGACAGCAATCTTTTCTCTAGAGTCGCTTTCCGAAGCTCCCCGTTTCCCCCAACTCCTTTGGGTTCCGACCGACAGCAATCTTTTCTCTAGAGTCGCTTTCCGAAGCTCCCCGTTTCCCCCAAATTATTTGGGTTCCGACCGACAGCAATCTTTTCTCTAGAGTCGCTTTTTCAAGCTCCCCGTTTCCCCCAACTCCTTTGGGTTTCGACCGACAGCAATCTTTTCTCTAGAGTCGCTTTCCGAAGCTCCCCTTTCCCTCAACTCCTTTGGGTTCCTACCGACAGCAATCTTTTCTCTAGAGTCGCTTTCCGAAGATCCCCGTTTCCCGCAACTCCTTTGGGCTCCGACCGACAGCAATCTTTTCTCTAGAGTCGCTTTCCGAAGCTCCCCGTTTCCTCCAACTCCTTTGGGTTCCGACTGACAGCAATCTTTTCTCTAGAGTCTCTTTCCGAAGCTCCCCGTTTCCCCCAACTCCTTTGGGTTCCGACCGACAGCAATCTTTTCTCTAGAGTCGCTTTCCGAAGCTCCCCGTTTCCCCCAACTCCTTTGGGTTCCGACCGACAGCAATCTTTTCTCTAGAGTCGCTTTCCCAAGCTCCCTGTTACCCCAACTCCTTTGGGTTCCGACCGACAGCAATCTTTTCTCTAGAGTCGCTTTCCCAAGCTCCCCGTTTCCCCCAACTCCTTTGGGTTCCGACCGACAGCAATCTTTTCTCTAGAGTCGCTTTCCGAAGCTCCCTGTTTCCCCCAACTCCTTTGGGTTCCGACCGACAGCAATCTTTTCTCTAGAGTCGCTTTCCGAAGCTCCCCTTTCCCCCAACTCCTTTGGGTTCCGACCGACAACAATCTTTTTTCTAGAGTCGCTTTCCCAAGCTCTCCGTTACCCCAACTCCTTTGGGTTCCAACCGACAGCAATCTTTTCTCTAGAGTCGTTTTCCGAAGCTCCCCGTTTCCCCCAACTCCTTTGGGTTCCGACCGACAGCAATATTTTATCTAGAGTCGCTTTCGGAAGCTCCCCGTTTCCCGCAACTCCTTTGGGCTCCGACCGACAGCAATCTTTTCTCTAGAGTCGCTTTCCGAAGCTCCCCGTTTCCCCCAACTCCTTTGGGTTCCGACTGACAGCAATTTTTTCTCTAGAGTCTCTTTCCGAAGCTCCCCGTTTCCCCCAACTCCTTTGGGTTCCGACCGACAGCAATATTTTCTCTAGAGTCGCTTTCCGAAGCTCCCCGTTTCCCGCAACTCCTTTGGGTTTCGACCGACAGCAATCTTTTCTCTAGAGTCGCTTTCCGAAGCTCCCCGTTTCCCCCAACTCCTTTGGGTTCCGACCGACAGCAATCTTTTCTCTAGAGTCGCTTTCCAAAGCTCCCGTTTCCCTCAACTCGTTTGGGTTCCTACCGAAAGCAATCTTTTCTCTAGAGTCGCTTTCCGAAACTCCCCGTTTCCGCCAACTACTTTGGGTTCCAACCAACAACAATCTTTTCTCTAGAGTCGCTTTCCGAAGCTCCCCTTTCCCCCACCTCCTTTAGGTTCTTACCGACAGCAATCTTTTCTCTAGAGTCGCTTTCCAAAGCTCCCGTTTCCCTCAACTCGTTTGGGTTCCTACCGACAGCAATCTTTTCTCTAGAGTCGCTTTCCGAAGCTCCCCGTTTCCCCCAACTCCTTTGGGTTCCGACCGACAGCAATCTTTTCTCTAGAGTCGCTTTCCAAAGCTCCCCTTTCCCTCAACTCCTTTGGGTTCCTACCGACAGCAATCTTTTCTCTAGAGTCGCTTTCCGAAGCTCCCCGTTTCCCGCAACTCCTTTGGGCTCCGACCGACAGCAATCTTTTCTCTAGAGTCGCTTTCCGAAGCTCCCCGTTCCCCTCAACTCCTTTGGGTTCTGACTGACAGCAATCTTTTCTCTAGAGTCTCTTTCCGTAGCTCCCCGTTTCCCCCAACTCCTTTGGGTTCCGACCGACAGCAATCTTTTCTCTAGAGTCGCTTTCCAAAGCTCAACTTTCCCTCAACTCCTTTGGGTTCCTACCGACAGCAATCTTTTCTCTAGAGTCGCTTTCCGAAGCTCCCCGTTTCCCGCAACTCCTTTGGGCTCCGACCGACAGCAATCTTTTCTCTAGAGTCGCTTTCCGAAGCTCCCCGTTTCCCCCAACTCCTTTGGGTTCCGACTGACAGCAATCTTTTCTCTAGAGTCTCTTTCCGAAGCTCCCCGTTTCCCCCAACTCCTTTGGGTTCCGACCGACAGCAATCTTTTCTCTAGAGTCGCTTTCCTAAGCTCACTTTTCCCTCAACTCCTTTGGGTTCCTACCGACAGCAATCTTTTCTCTAGAGTCGCTTTCCGAAGCTCCCCGTTTCCCCCAACTCCTTTAGGTTCCGACCGACAGCAATCTTTTCTCTATAGTCGCTTTCCAAAGCTCCCCTTTCCCTCAACTCCTTTGGGTTCCTACCGACAGCAATCTTTTCTCTAGAGTCGCTTTCCGAAGCTCCCCGTTTCCCGCAACTCCTTTGAATTCCGCCCGACAGCAATCGTTTCTCTAGAGTCGCTTTCCGAAGCTCCCCGTTTCCCCCAACTCCTTTGGGTTCCAACCGACAGCAATCTTTTCTCTAGAGTCGCTTTCCCAAGCTCCCCGTTTCCCCCAACTCCTTTGGGTTCTGACCGACAGCAATCTTTTCTCTAGAGTCGCTTTCCCGAGCTCCCCGTTTCCCCCAACTCCTTTGGGTTCCGACCGACAGCAATCTTTTCTCTAGAGTCGCTTTCGGAAGCTCCCCGTTTCCCCCAACTCCTTTGGGTTCCGACCGACAGCAATCTTTTCTCTAGAGTCGCTTTCCGAAGCTCCCCGTTTCCCCCAACTCCTTTAGGTTCCGACCGACAGCAATCTTTTCTCTATAGTCGCTTTCCAAAGCTCCCCTTTCCCTCAACTCCTTTGGGTTCCTACCGACAGCAATCTTTTCTCTAGAGTCGCTTTCCGAAGCTCCCCGTTTCCCGCAACTCCTTTGAATTCCGCCCGACAGCAATCTTTTCTCAAGAGTCGCTTTCCGAAGCTCCCCGTTCCCCCAACTCCTTTGGGTTCCGACCGACAGCAATCGTTTCTCTAGAGTCGCTTTCCGAAGCTCCCCGTTTCCCCCAACTCCTTTGGGTTCCAACCGACAGCAATCTTTTCTCTAGAGTCACTTTCCCAAGCTCCCCGTTTCCCCCAACTCCTTTGGGTTCTGACCGACAGCAATCTTTTCTCTAGAGTCGCTTTCCCGAGCTCCCCGTTTCCCCCAACTCCTTTGGGTTCCGACCGACAGCAATCTTTTCTCTAGAGTCGCTTTCGGAAGCTCCCCGTTTCCCCCAACTCCTTTGGGTTCCGACCGACAGCAATCTTTTCTCTAGAGTCGCTTTCCGAAGCTCCCCGTTTCCCCCAACTCCTTTGGGTTCCGACCGACAGCAATCTTTTCTCTAGAGTCACTTTCCGAAGCTCCCCGTTTCCCCCAACTCTTTTGGTTTCCGACCGACAGCAATCTTTTCTCTAGAGTCGCTTTCCTGAGCTCCCCGTTTCCCCCAAATCCTTTGGGTTCCGACCGACAGCAATCTTTTCTCTAAAATCGCTTTCCGAAGCTCCCCGTTTCCCCCAAATTATTTGGGTTCCGACCGACAGCAATCTTTTCTCTAGAGTCGCTTTCCCAAGCTCCCCGTTTCCCCCAACTCCTTTGGTTTTCGACCAACAGCAATCTTTTCTCTAGAGTCGCTTTCCGAAGCTAGCCGTTCCCCCAACTCCTTTAGGTTCCGACCGACAGCAATCTTTTCTCTAGAGTCGCTTTCCCAAGCTCCCCGTTTCCCCCAACTCCTTTGGGTTCCGACCGACAGCAATCTTTTCTCTAGAGTCGCTTTCCGAAGCTCCCCGTTTCCCCCAACTCCTTTGGGTTCCGACTGACAGCAATCTTTTCTCTAGAGTCTCTTTCCGAAGCTCCCCGTTTCCCCCAACTCGTTTGGGTTCCGACCGAAAGCAATCTTTTCTCTAGAGTCGCTTTCCCAAGCTCCCCGTTTCCCCCAACTCCTTTGGGTTCCGACCGACAGCAATCTTTTCTCTAGAGTCACTTTCCCAAGCTCCCTGTTTCCCCCAACTCCTTTGGGTTCCGACCGACAGCAATCTTTTCTCTAGAGTCGCTTTCCCAAGCTCCCCGTTTCCCCCAACTCGTTTGGGTTCCGACCGAAAGCAATCTTTTCTCTAGAGTCGCTTTCCCAAGCTCCCCGTTTCCCCCAACTCCTTTGGGTTCCGACCGACAGCAATCTTTTCTCTAGAGTCTCTTTCCGAAGCTCCCCGTTTCCCCCAACTCGTTTGGGTTCCGACCGAAAGCAATCTTTTCTCTAGAGTCGCTTTCCCAAGCTCCCCGTTTCCCCCAACTCCTTTGGGTTCCGACCGACAGCAATCTTTTCTCTAGAGTCACTTTCCCAAGCTCCCCGTTTCCCCAAACTCCTTTGGGTTCCGACCGACAGCAATCTTTTCTCTAGAGTCGCTTTCCCAAGCTCCCGGTTTCCCCCAACTCCTTTGGGTTCCGACCGACAGCAATCTTTTCTCTAGAGTCGCTTTCCGAAGCTCCCCGTTTCCCCCAACTCCTTTGGGTTCCGACTGACAGCAATCTTTTCTCTAGAGTCTCTTTCCGAAGCTCCCCGTTTCCCCCAACTCGTTTGGGTTCCGACCGAAAGCAATCTTTTCTCTAGAGTCGCTTTCCGAAGCTCCCCGTTTCCCCCAACTCCTTTGGGTTCCGACTGACAGCAATCTTTTCTCTAGAGTCTCTTTCCGAAGCTCCCTGTTTCCCCCAACTCCTTTGGGTTCCGACCGACAGCAATCTTTTCTCTAGAGTCACTTTCCGAAGCTCCCCATTTCCCCCAACTCCTTTAGGTTCCGACCGACAGCAATCTTTTCTCTAGAGTCGCTTTCCAAAGCTCCCCTTTCCCTCAACTCCTTTGGGTTCCTACCGACAGCAATCTTTTCTCTAGAGTCGCTTTCCGAAGCTCCCCGTTTCCCGCAACTCCTTTGGGTTCCGCCCAACAGCAATCTTTTCTCTAGAGTCGCTTTCCGAAGCTCCCCGTTTCCCCCAACTCCTTTGGGTTCCGACCGACAGCAATCTTTTCTCTAGAGTCGCTTTCCCAAGCTCCCCGTTTCCCCCAACTCCTTTGGGTTCCGACCGACAGCAATCTTTTCTCTAGAGTCGCTTTCCGAAGCTCCCTGTTTCCCCCAACTCCTTTGGGTTCCGACCGACAGCAATCTTTTCTCTAGAGTCGCTTTCCGAAGCTCCCCGTTTCCAACAACTCCTTTGGGTTCCGACCGACAGCAATCTTTTCTCTAGAGTCGCTTTCCGAAGCTCCCCGTTTCCTTCAAATTATTTGGGTTCCGACCGACAGCAATCTTTTCTCTAGAGTCGCTTTCCAAAGCTCCCTTTTCCCTCAACTCCTTTGGGTTCCTACCGACAGCAATCTTTTCTCTAGAGTCGCTTTCCGAAGCTCCCTGATTCCCCCAACTCCTTTGGGTTCCGACCGACAGCAATCTTTTCTCTAGAGTCGCTTTCCGAAGCTCCCCGTTTCCCCCAACTCCTTTGGGTTCCGACCGACAGCAATCTTTTCTCTAGAGTCGCTTTCCGAAGCTCCCCGTTTCCCCCAAATTATTTGGGTTCCGACCGACAGCAATCTTTTCTCTAGAGTCGCTTTTTCAAGCTCCCCGTTTCCCCCAACTCCTTTGGGTTCCGACCGACAGCAATCTTTTCTCTAGAGTCGCTTTCCCAAGCTCCCTGTTTCCCCCAACTCCTTTGGGTTCCGACCGACAGCAATCTTTTCTCTAGAGTCGCTTTCCAAAGCTCCCCGTTTCCCCCAACTCCTGTGGGTTCCGACCGACAGCAATCTTTTCTCTAGAGTCGCTTTCCGAAGCTCCCCGTTTCCCCCAACTCCTTTGGGTTCCGACCGACAGCAATCTTTTCTCTAGAGTCGCTTTCCCAAGCTCCCTGTTTCCCCCAACTCCTTTGGGTTCCGACCGACAGCAATCTTTTCTCTAGAGTCGCTTTCCCAAGCTCCCCGTTTCCCCCAACTCCTTTGGGTTCCGACCGACAGCAATCTTTTCTCTAGAGTCGCTTTCCGAAGCTCCCTGTTTCCCCCAACTCCTTTGGGTTCCGACCGACAGCAATCTTTTCTCTAGAGTCGCTTTCCGAAGCTCCCTGATTCCCCCAACTCCTTTGGGTTCCGACCGACAGCAATCTTTTCTCTAGAGTCGCTTTCCGAAGCTCCCCGTTTCCCCCAACTCCTTTGGGTTCCGACCGACAGCAATCTTTTCTCTAGAGTCGCTTTCCGAAGCTCCCCGTTTCCCCCAAATTATTTGGGTTCCGACCGACAGCAATCTTTTCTCTAGAGTCGCTTTTTCAAGCTCCCCGTTTCCCCCAACTCCTTTGGGTTCCGACCGACAGCCATCTTTTCTCTAGAGTCGCTTTCCCAAGCTCCCTGTTTCCCCCAACTCCTTTGGGTTCCGACCGACAGCAATCTTTTCTCTAGAGTCGCTTTTTCAAGCTCCCCGTTTCCCCCAACTCCTTTGGGTTTCGACCGACAGCAATCTTTTCTCTAGAGTCGCTTTCCGAAGCTCCCCGTTTCCCCCAACTCCTTTGGGTTCCGACCGACAGCAATCTTTTCTCTAAAGTCGCTTTCCAAAGCTCCCCTTTCCCTCAACTCCTTTGGGTTCCTACCGACAGCAATCTTTTCTCTAGAGTCGCTTTCCGAAGCTCCCCGTTTCCCGCAACTCCTTTGGGCTCCGACTGACAGCAATCTTTTCTCTAGAGTCGCTTTCCGAAGCTCCCCGTTTCCTCCAACTCCTTTGGGTTCCGACTGACAGCAATCTTTTCTCTAGAGTCTCTTTCCGAAGCTCCCCGTTTCCCCCAACTCCTTTGGGTTCCGACCGACAGCAATCTTTTCTCTAGAGTCGCTTTCCGAAGCTCCCCGTTTCCCCCAACTCCTTTGGGTTCCGACCGACAGCAATTTTTCTCTAGAGTCGCTTTCCGAAGCTCACCATTTCCCCCAACTCCTTTGGGTTCCGACCGACAGCAATCTTTTCTCTAGAGTCGCTTTCCGAAGCTCCCCGTTTCCCCCAACTCCTTTGGGTTCCGACCGACAGCAATCTTTTCTCTAGAGTCGCTTTCCCAAGCTCCCTGTTTCCCCCAACTCCTTTGGGTTCCGACCGACAGCAATCTTTTCTCTAGAGTCGCTTTCCCAAGCTCCCCGTTTCCCCCAACTCCTTTGGGTTCTGACCGACAGCAATCTTTTCTCTAGAGTCGCTTTCCCGAGCTCCCCGTTTCCCCCAACTCCTTTGGGTTCCGACCGACAGCAATCTTTTCTCTAGAGTCGCTTTCGGAAGCTCCCCGTTTCCCCCAACTCCTTTGGGTTCCGACCGACAGCAATCTTTTCTCTAGAGTCGCTTTCCGAAGCTCCCCGTTTCCCCCAACTCCTTTGGGTTCCGACCGACAGCAATCTTTTCTCTAGAGTCACTTTCCGAAGCTCCCCGTTTCCCCCAACTCTTTTGGTTTCCGACCGACAGCAATCTTTTCTCTAGAGTCGCTTTCCTGAGCTCCCCGTTTCCCCCAAATCCTTTGGGTTCCGACCGACAGCAATCTTTTCTCTAAAATCGCTTTCCGAAGCTCCCCGTTTCCCCCAAATTATTTGGGTTCCGACCGACAGCAATCTTTTCTCTAGAGTCGCTTTCCCAAGCTCCCCGTTTCCCCCAACTCCTTTGGTTTTCGACCAACAGCAATCTTTTCTCTAGAGTCGCTTTCCGAAGCTAGCCGTTCCCCCAACTCCTTTAGGTTCCGACCGACAGCAATCTTTTCTCTAGAGTCGCTTTCCCAAGCTCCCCGTTTCCCCCAACTCCTTTGGGTTCCGACCGACAGCAATCTTTTCTCTAGAGTCGCTTTCCGAAGCTCCCCGTTTCCCCCAACTCCTTTGGGTTCCGACTGACAGCAATCTTTTCTCTAGAGTCTCTTTCCGAAGCTCCCCGTTTCCCCCAACTCGTTTGGGTTCCGACCAAAAGCAATCTTTTCTCTAGAGTCGCTTTCCCAAGCTCCCCGTTTCCCCCAACTCCTTTGGGTTCCGACCGACAGCAATCTTTTCTCTAGAGTCGCTTTCCCAAGCTCCCTGTTTCCCCCAACTCCTTTGGGTTCCGACCGACAGCAATCTTTTCTCTAGAGTCGCTTTCCCAAGCTCCCCGTTTCCCCAAACTCCTTTGGGTTCCGACCGACAGCAATCTTTTCTCTAGAGTCGCTTTCCCAAGCTCCCCGTTTCCCCCAACTCCTTTGGGTTCCGACCGACAGCAATCTTTTCTCTAGAGTCGCTTTCCGAAGCTCCCCGTTTCCCCCAACTCCTTTGGGTTCCGACTGACAGCAATCTTTTCTCTAGAGTCTCTTTCCGAAGCTCCCCGTTTCCCCCAACTCGTTTGGGTTCCGACCGAAAGCAATCTTTTCTCTAGAGTCGCTTTCCGAAGCTCCCCGTTTCCCCCAACTCCTTTGGGTTCCGACTGACAGCAATCTTTTCTCTAGAGTCTCTTTCCGAAGCTCCCTGTTTCCCCCAACTCCTTTGGGTTCCGACCGACAGCAATCTTTTCTCTAGAGTCACTTTCCGAAGCTCCCCATTTCCCCCAACTCCTTTAGGTTCCGACCGACAGCAATCTTTTCTCTAGAGTCGCTTTCCAAAGCTCCCCTTTCCCTCAACTTCTTTGGGTTCCTACCGACAGCAATCTTTTCTCTAGAGTCGCTTTCCGAAGCTCCCCGTTTCCCGCAACTCCTTTGGGTTCCGCCCAACGGCAATCTTTTCTCTAGAGTCGCTTTCCGAAGCTCCCCGTTTCCCCCAACTCCTTTGGGTTCCGACCGACAGCAATCTTTTCTCTAGAGTCGCTTTCCCAAGCTCCCCGTTTCCCCCAACTCCTTTGGGTTCCGACCGACAGCAATCTTTTCTCTAGGGTCGCTTTCCGAAGCTCCCTGTTTCCCCCAACTCCTTTGGGTTCCGACCGACAGCAATCTTTTCTCTAGAGTCGCTTTCCGAAGCTCCCCGTTTCCCCCAACTCCTTTGGGTTCCGACCGACAGCAATCTTTTCTCTAGAGTCGCTTTCCGAAGCTCCCCGTTTCCCCTAAATTATTTGGGTTCCGACCGACAGCAATCTTTTCTCTAGAGTCGCTTTTTCAAGCTCCCCGTTTCCCCCAACTCCTTTGGGTTTCGACCGACAGCAATCTTTTCTCTAGAGTCGCTTTCCGAAGCTCCCCGTTTCCCCCAACTCCTTTGGGTTCCGACCGACAGCAATCTTTTCTCTAAAGTCGCTTTCCAAAGCTCCCCTTTCCCTCAACTCCTTTGGGTTCCTACCGACAGCAATCTTTTCTCTAGAGTCGCTTTCCGAAGCTCCCCGTTTCCCGCAACTCCTTTGGGCTCCGACTGACAGCAATCTTTTCTCTAGAGTCGCTTTCCGAAGCTCCCCGTTTCCTCCAACTCCTTTGGGTTCCGACTGACAGCAATCTTTTCTCTAGAGTCTCTTTCCGAAGCTCCCCGTTTCCCCCAACTCCTTTGGGTTCCGACCGACAGCAATCTTTTCTCTAGAGTCGCTTTCCGAAGCTCCCCGTTTCCCCCAACTCCTTTGGGTTCCGACCGACAGCAATTTTTCTCTAGAGTCGCTTTCCGAAACTCACCGTTTCCCCCAACTCCTTTGGGTTCCGACCGACAGCAATCTTTTCTCTAGAGTCGCTTTCCGAAGCTCCCCGTTTCCCCCAACTCCTTTGGGTTCCGACCGACAGCAATCTTTTCTCTAGAGTCGCTTTCCCAAGCTCCCTGTTTCCCCCAACTCCTTTGGGTTCCGACCGACAGCAATCTTTTCTCTAGAGTCGCTTTCCCAAGCTCCCCGTTTCCCCCAACTCCTTTGGGTTCCGACCGACAGCAATCTTTTCTTTAGAGTCGCTTTCCGAAGCTCCCTGTTTCCCCCAACTCCTTTGGGTTCCGACCGACAGCAATCTTTTCTCTAGAGTCGCTTTCCGAAGCTCCCAGTTTCCAACAACTCCTTTGGGTTCCGACCGACAGCAATCTTTTCTCTAGAGTCGCTTTCCGAAGCTCCCCGTTTCCTTCAAATTATTTGGGTTCCGACCGACAGCAATCTTTTCTCTAGAGTCGCTTTCCAAAGCTCCCTTTTCCCTCAACTCCTTTGGGTTCCTACCGACAGCAATCTTTTCTCTAGAGTCGCTTTCCGAAGCTCCCTGATTCCCCCAACTCCTTTGGGTTCCGACCGACAGCAATCTTTTCTCTAGAGTCGCTTTCCGAAGCTCCCCGTTTCCCCCAACTCCTTTGGGTTCCGACCGACAGCAATCTTTTCTCTAGAGTCGCTTTCCGAAGCTCCCCGTTTCCCCCAAATTATTTGGGTTCCGACCGACAGCAATCTTTTCTCTAGAGTCGCTTTTTCAAGCTCCCCGTTTCCCCCAACTCCTTTGGGTTCCGACCGACAGCAATCTTTTCTCTAGAGTCGCTTTCCCAAGCTCCCTGTTTCCCCCAACTCCTTTGGGTTCCGACCGACAGCAATCTTTTCTCTAGAGTCGCTTTCCAAAGCTCCCCGTTTCCCCCAACTCCTTTGGGTTCCGACCGACAGCAATCTTTTCTCTAGAGTCGCTTTCCGAAGCTCCCCGTTTCCCCCAACTCCTTTGGGTTCCGACCGACAGCAATCTTTTCTCTAGAGTCGCTTTCCCAAGCTCCCTGTTTCCCCCAACTCCTTTGGGTTCCGACCGACAGCAATCTTTTCTCTAGAGTCGCTTTCCCAAGCTCCCCGTTTCCCCCAACTCCTTTGGGTTCCGACCGACAGCAATCTTTTCTCTAGAGTCGCTTTCCGAAGCTCCCTGTTTCCCCCAACTCCTTTGGGTTCCGACCGACAGCAATCTTTTCTCTAGAGTCGCTTTCCGAAGCTCCCTGATTCCCCCAACTCCTTTGGGTTCCGACCGACAGCAATCTTTTCTCTAGAGTCGCTTTCCGAAGCTCCCCGTTTCCCCCAACTCCTTTGGGTTCCGACCGACAGCAATCTTTTCTCTAGAGTCGCTTTCCCAAGCTCCCTGTTTCCCCCAACTCCTTTGGGTTCCGACCGACAGCAATCTTTTCTCTAGAGTCGCTTTCCCAAGCTCCCCGTTTCTCCCAACTCCTTTGGGTTCCGACCGACAGCAATCTTTTCTTTAGAGTCGCTTTCCGAAGCTCCCTGTTTCCCCCAACTCCTTTGGGTTCCGACCGACAGCAATCTTTTCTCTAGAGTCGCTTTCCGAAGCTCCCCGTTTCCAACAACTCGTTTGGGTTCCGACCGAAAGCAATCTTTTCTCTAGAGTCGCTTTCCGAAGCTCCCCGTTTCCCCCAACTCCTTTGGGTTCCGACTGACAGCAATCTTTTCTCTAGAGTCTCTTTCCGAAGCTCCCTGTTTCCCCCAACTCCTTTGGGTTCCGACCGACAGCAATCTTTTCTCTAGAGTCACTTTCCGAAGCTCCCCATTTCCCCCAACTCCTTTAGGTTCCGACCGACAGCAATCTTTTCTCTAGAGTCGCTTTCCAAAGCTCCCCTTTCCCTCAACTTCTTTGGGTTCCTACCGACAGCAATCTTTTCTCTAGAGTCG
Source organism: Leiobunum rupestre (assembly GCF_980474605.1). Lineage (NCBI taxonomy): Eukaryota > Metazoa > Arthropoda > Arachnida > Opiliones > Sclerosomatidae > Leiobunum > Leiobunum rupestre. Next base: position 49,488,485 of record NC_143385.1, on the reverse strand, counting down.
CTTTCCGAAGCTCCCCGTTTCCCGCAACTCCTTTGGGTTCCGCCCAACGGCAATCTTTTCTCTAGAGTCGCTTTCCGAAGCTCCCCGTTTCCCCCAACTCCTTTGGGTTCCGACCGACAGCAATCTTTTCTCTAGAGTCGCTTTCCCAAGCTCCCCGTTTCCCCCAACTCCTTTGGGTTCCGACCGACAGCAATCTTTTCTCTAGGGTCGCTTTCCGAAGCTCCCTGTTTCCCCCAACTCCTTTGGGTTCCGACCGACAGCAATCTTTTCTCTAGAGTCGCTTTCCGAAGCTCCCCGTTTCCCCCAACTCCTTTGGGTTCCGACCGACAGCAATCTTTTCTCTAGAGTCGCTTTCCGAAGCTCCCCGTTTCCCCTAAATTATTTGGGTTCCGACCGACAGCAATCTTTTCTCTAGAGTCGCTTTTTCAAGCTCCCCGTTTCCCCCAACTCCTTTGGGTTTCGACCGACAGCAATCTTTTCTCTAGAGTCGCTTTCCGAAGCTCCCCGTTTCCCCCAACTCCTTTGGGTTCCGACCGACAGCAATCTTTTCTCTAAAGTCGCTTTCCAAAGCTCCCCTTTCCCTCAACTCCTTTGGGTTCCTACCGACAGCAATCTTTTCTCTAGAGTCGCTTTCCGAAGCTCCCCGTTTCCCGCAACTCCTTTGGGCTCCGACTGACAGCAATCTTTTCTCTAGAGTCGCTTTCCGAAGCTCCCCGTTTCCTCCAACTCCTTTGGGTTCCGACTGACAGCAATCTTTTCTCTAGAGTCTCTTTCCGAAGCTCCCCGTTTCCCCCAACTCCTTTGGGTTCCGACCGACAGCAATCTTTTCTCTAGAGTCGCTTTCCGAAGCTCCCCGTTTCCCCCAACTCCTTTGGGTTCCGACCGACAGCAATTTTTCTCTAGAGTCGCTTTCCGAAACTCACCGTTTCCCCCAACTCCTTTGGGTTCCGACCGACAGCAATCTTTTCTCTAGAGTCGCTTTCCGAAGCTCCCCGTTTCCCCCAACTCCTTTGGGTTCCGACCGACAGCAATCTTTTCTCTAGAGTCGCTTTCCCAAGCTCCCTGTTTCCCCCAACTCCTTTGGGTTCCGACCGACAGCAATCTTTTCTCTAGAGTCGCTTTCCCAAGCTCCCCGTTTCCCCCAACTCCTTTGGGTTCCGACCGACAGCAATCTTTTCTTTAGAGTCGCTTTCCGAAGCTCCCTGTTTCCCCCAACTCCTTTGGGTTCCGACCGACAGCAATCTTTTCTCTAGAGTCGCTTTCCGAAGCTCCCCGTTTCCAACAACTCCTTTGGGTTCCGACCGACAGCAATCTTTTCTCTAGAGTCGCTTTCCGAAGCTCCCCGTTTCCTTCAAATTATTTGGGTTCCGACCGACAGCAATCTTTTCTCTAGAGTCGCTTTCCAAAGCTCCCTTTTCCCTCAACTCCTTTGGGTTCCTACCGACAGCAATCTTTTCTCTAGAGTCGCTTTCCGAAGCTCCCTGATTCCCCCAACTCCTTTGGGTTCCGACCGACAGCAATCTTTTCTCTAGAGTCGCTTTCCGAAGCTCCCCGTTTCCCCCAACTCCTTTGGGTTCCGACCGACAGCAATCTTTTCTCTAGAGTCGCTTTCCGAAGCTCCCCGTTTCCCCCAAATTATTTGGGTTCCGACCGACAGCAATCTTTTCTCTAGAGTCGCTTTTTCAAGCTCCCCGTTTCCCCCAACTCCTTTGGGTTCCGACCGACAGCAATCTTTTCTCTAGAGTCGCTTTCCCAAGCTCCCTGTTTCCCCCAACTCCTTTGGGTTCCGACCGACAGCAATCTTTTCTCTAGAGTCGCTTTCCAAAGCTCCCCGTTTCCCCCAACTCCTTTGGGTTCCGACCGACAGCAATCTTTTCTCTAGAGTCGCTTTCCGAAGCTCCCCGTTTCCCCCAACTCCTTTGGGTTCCGACCGACAGCAATCTTTTCTCTAGAGTCGCTTTCCCAAGCTCCCTGTTTCCCCCAACTCCTTTGGGTTCCGACCGACAGCAATCTTTTCTCTAGAGTCGCTTTCCCAAGCTCCCCGTTTCCCCCAACTCCTTTGGGTTCCGACCGACAGCAATCTTTTCTCTAGAGTCGCTTTCCGAAGCTCCCTGTTTCCCCCAACTCCTTTGGGTTCCGACCGACAGCAATCTTTTCTCTAGAGTCGCTTTCCGAAGCTCCCTGATTCCCCCAACTCCTTTGGGTTCCGACCGACAGCAATCTTTTCTCTAGAGTCGCTTTCCGAAGCTCCCCGTTTCCCCCAACTCCTTTGGGTTCCGACCGACAGCAATCTTTTCTCTAGAGTCGCTTTCCCAAGCTCCCTGTTTCCCCCAACTCCTTTGGGTTCCGACCGACAGCAATCTTTTCTCTAGAGTCGCTTTCCCAAGCTCCCCGTTTCTCCCAACTCCTTTGGGTTCCGACCGACAGCAATCTTTTCTTTAGAGTCGCTTTCCGAAGCTCCCTGTTTCCCCCAACTCCTTTGGGTTCCGACCGACAGCAATCTTTTCTCTAGAGTCGCTTTCCGAAGCTCCCCGTTTCCAACAACTTCTTTGGGTTCCGACCGACAGCAATCTTTTCTCTAGAGTCGCTTTCCGAAGCTCCCCGTTTCCTTCAAATTATTTGGGTTCCGACCGACAGCAATCTTTTCTCTAGAGTCGCTTTCCAAAGCTCCCTTTTCCCTCAACTCCTTTGGGTTCCTACCGACAGCAATCTTTTCTCTAGAGTCGCTTTCCGAAGCTCCCTGATTCCCCCAACTCCTTTGGGTTCCGACCGACAGCAATCTTTTCTCTAGAGTCGCTTTCCGAAGCTCCCCGTTTCCCCCAACTCCTTTGGGTTCCGACCGACAGCAATCTTTTCTCTAGAGTCGCTTTCCGAAGCTCCCCGTTTCCCCCAAATTATTTGGGTTCCGACCGACAGCAATCTTTTCTCTAGAGTCGCTTTTTCAAGCTCCCCGTTTCCCCCAACTCCTTTGGGTTCCGACCGACAGCAATCTTTTCTCTAGAGTCGCTTTCCCAAGCTCCCTGTTTCCCCCAACTCCTTTGGGTTCCGACCGACAGCAATCTTTTCTCTAGAGTCGCTTTCCAAAGCTCCCCGTTTCCCCCAACTCCTTTGGGTTCCGACCGACAGCAATCTTTTCTCTAGAGTCGCTTTCCGAAGCTCCCCGTTTCCCCCAACTCCTTTGGGTTCCGACCGACAGCAATCTTTTCTCTAGAGTCGCTTTCCCAAGCTCCCTGTTTCCCCCAACTCCTTTGGGTTCCGACCGACAGCAATCTTTTCTCTAGAGTCGCTTTCCCAAGCTCCCCGTTTCCCCCAACTCCTTTGGGTTCCGACCGACAGCAATCTTTTCTCTAGAGTCGCTTTCCGAAGCTCCCTGTTTCCCCCAACTCCTTTGGGTTCCGACCGACAGCAATCTTTTCTCTAGAGTCGCTTTCCGAAGCTCCCTGATTCCCCCAACTCCTTTGGGTTCCGACCGACAGCAATCTTTTCTCTAGAGTCGCTTTCCGAAGCTCCCCGTTTCCCCCAACTCCTTTGGGTTCCGACCGACAGCAATCTTTTCTCTAGAGTCGCTTTCCGAAGCTCCCCGTTTCCCCCAAATTATTTGGGTTCCGACCGACAGCAATCTTTTCTCTAGAGTCGCTTTTTCAAGCTCCCCGTTTCCCCCAACTCCTTTGGGTTCCGACCGACAGCCATCTTTTCTCTAGAGTCGCTTTCCCAAGCTCCCTGTTTCCCCAAACTCCTTTGGGTTCCGACCGACAGCAATCTTTTCTCTAGAGTCGCTTTTTCAAGCTCCCCGTTTCCCCCAACTCCTTTGGGTTTCGACCGACAGCAATCTTTTCTCTAGAGTCGCTTTCCGAAGCTCCCCGTTTCCCCCAACTCCTTTGGGTTCCGACCGACAGCAATCTTTTCTCTAAAGTCGCTTTCCAAAGCTCCCCTTTCCCTCAACTCCTTTGGGTTCCTACCGACAGCAATCTTTTCTCTAGAGTCGCTTTCCGAAGCTCCCCGTTTCCCGCAACTCCTTTGGGCTCCGACTGACAGCAATCTTTTCTCTAGAGTCGCTTTCCGAAGCTCCCCGTTTCCTCCAACTCCTTTGGGTTCCGACTGACAGCAATCTTTTCTCTAGAGTCTCTTTCCGAAGCTCCCCGTTTCCCCCAACTCCTTTGGGTTCCGACCGACAGCAATCTTTTCTCTAGAGTCGCTTTCCGAAGCTCCCCGTTTCCCCCAACTCCTTTGGGTTCCGACCGACAGCAATTTTTCTCTAGAGTCGCTTTCCGAAGCTCACCGTTTCCCCCAACTCCTTTGGGTTCCGACCGACAGCAATCTTTTCTCTAGAGTCGCTTTCCGAAGCTCCCCGTTTCACCCAACTCCTTTGGGTTCCGACCGACAGCAATCTTTTCTCTAGAGTCGCTTTCCCAAGCTCCCTGTTTCCCCCAACTCCTTTGGGTTCCGACCGACAGCAATCTTTTCTCTAGAGTCGCTTTCCCAAGCTCCCCGTTTCCCCCAACTCCTTTGGGTTCCGACCGACAGCAATCTTTTCTCTAGAGTCGCTTTCCGAAGCTCCCTGTTTCCCCCAACTCCTTTGGGTTCCGACCGACAGCAATCTTTTCTCTAGAGTCGCTTTCCGAAGCTCCCTGATTCCCCCAACTCCTTTGGGTTCCGACCGACAGCAATCTTTTCTCTAGAGTCGCTTTCCGAAGCTCCCCGTTTCCCCCAACTCCTTTGGGTTCCGACCGACAGCAATCTTTTCTCTAGAGTCGCTTTCCGAAGCTCCCCGTTTCCCCCAAATTATTTGGGTTCCGACCGACAGCAATCTTTTCTCTAGAGTCGCTTTTTCAAGCTCCCCGTTTCCCCCAACTCCTTTGGGTTCCGACCGACAGCCATCTTTTCTCTAGAGTCGCTTTCCCAAGCTCCCTGTTTCCCCCAACTCCTTTGGGTTCCGACCGACAGCAATCTTTTCTCTAGAGTCGCTTTTTCAAGCTCCCCGTTTCCCCCAACTCCTTTGGGTTTCGACCGACAGCAATCTTTTCTCTAGAGTCGCTTTCCGAAGCTCCCCGTTTCCCCCAACTCCTTTGGGTTCCGACCGACAGCAATCTTTTCTCTAAAGTCGCTTTCCAAAGCTCCCCTTTCCCTCAACTCCTTTGGGTTCCTACCGACAGCAATCTTTTCTCTAGAGTCGCTTTCCGAAGCTCCCCGTTTCCCGCAACTCCTTTGGGCTCCGACTGACAGCAATCTTTTCTCTAGAGTCGCTTTCCGAAGCTCCCCGTTTCCTCCAACTCCTTTGGGTTCCGACTGACAGCAATCTTTTCTCTAGAGTCTCTTTCCGAAGCTCCCCGTTTCCCCCAACTCCTTTGGGTTCCGACTGACAGCAATCTTTTCTCTAGAGTCTCTTTCCGAAGCTCCCTGATTCCCCCAACTCCTTTGGGTTCCGACCGACAGCAATCTTTTCTCTAGAGTCACTTTCCGAAGCTCCCCATTTCCCCCAACTCCTTTAGGTTCCGACCGACAGCAATCTTTTCTCTAGAGTCGCTTTCCAAAGCTCCCCTTTCCCTCAACTTCTTTGGGTTCCTACCGACAGCAATCTTTTCTCTAGAGTCGCTTTTTCAAGCTCCCCGTTTCCCCCAACTCCTTTGGGTTCCGACCGACAGCCATCTTTTCTCTAGAGTCGCTTTCCCAAGCTCCCTGTTTCCCCCAACTCCTTTGGGTTCCGACCGACAGCAATCTTTTCTCTAGAGTCGCTTTTTCAAGCTCCCCGTTTCCCCCAACTCCTTTGGGTTTCGACCGACAGCAATCTTTTCTCTAGAGTCGCTTTCCGAAGCTCCCCGTTTCCCCCAACTCCTTTGGGTTCCGACCGACAGCAATCTTTTCTCTAAAGTCGCTTTCCAAAGCTCCCCTTTCCCTCAACTCCTTTGGGTTCCTACCGACAGCAATCTTTTCTCTAGAGTCGCTTTCCGAAGCTCCCCGTTTCCCGCAACTCCTTTGGGCTCCGACTGACAGCAATCTTTTCTCTAGAGTCGCTTTCCGAAGCTCCCCGTTTCCTCCAACTCCTTTGGGTTCCGACTGACAGCAATCTTTTCTCTAGAGTCTCTTTCCGAAGCTCCCCGTTTCCCCCAACTCCTTTGGGTTCCGACCGACAGCAATCTTTTCTCTAGAGTCGCTTTCCGAAGCTCCCCGTTTCCCCCAACTCCTTTGGGTTCCGACCGACAGCAATTTTTCTCTAGAGTCGCTTTCCGAAGCTCACCGTTTCCCCCAACTCCTTTGGGTTCCGACCGACAGCAATCTTTTCTCTAGAGTCGCTTTCCGAAGCTCCCCGTTTCACCCAACTCCTTTGGGTTCCGACCGACAGCAATCTTTTCTCTAGAGTCGCTTTCCCAAGCTCCCTGTTTCCCCCAACTCCTTTGGGTTCCGACCGACAGCAATCTTTTCTCTAGAGTCGCTTTCCCAAGCTCCCCGTTTCCCCCAACTCCTTTGGGTTCCGACCGACAGCAATCTTTTCTCTAGAGTCGCTTTCCGAAGCTCCCTGTTTCCCCCAACTCCTTTGGGTTCCGACCGACAGCAATCTTTTCTCTAGAGTCGCTTTCCGAAGCTCCCTGATTCCCCCAACTCCTTTGGGTTCCGACCGACAGCAATCTTTTCTCTAGAGTCGCTTTCCGAAGCTCCCCGTTTCCCCCAACTCCTTTGGGTTCCGACCGACAGCAATCTTTTCTCTAGAGTCGCTTTCCGAAGCTCCCCGTTTCCCCCAAATTATTTGGGTTCCGACCGACAGCAATCTTTTCTCTAGAGTCGCTTTTTCAAGCTCCCCGTTTCCCCCAACTCCTTTGGGTTCCGACCGACAGCCATCTTTTCTCTAGAGTCGCTTTCCCAAGCTCCCTGTTTCCCCCAACTCCTTTGGGTTCCGACCGACAGCAATCTTTTCTCTAGAGTCGCTTTTTCAAGCTCCCCGTTTCCCCCAACTCCTTTGGGTTTCGACCGACAGCAATCTTTTCTCTAGAGTCGCTTTCCGAAGCTCCCCGTTTCCCCCAACTCCTTTGGGTTCCGACCGACAGCAATCTTTTCTCTAAAGTCGCTTTCCAAAGCTCCCCTTTCCCTCAACTCCTTTGGGTTCCTACCGACAGCAATCTTTTCTCTAGAGTCGCTTTCCGAAGCTCCCCGTTTCCCGCAACTCCTTTGGGCTCCGACTGACAGCAATCTTTTCTCTAGAGTCGCTTTCCGAAGCTCCCCGTTTCCTCCAACTCCTTTGGGTTCCGACTGACAGCAATCTTTTCTCTAGAGTCTCTTTCCGAAGCTCCCCGTTTCCCCCAACTCCTTTGGGTTCCGACTGACAGCAATCTTTTCTCTAGAGTCTCTTTCCGAAGCTCCCTGTTTCCCCCAACTCCTTTGGGTTCCGACCGACAGCAATCTTTTCTCTAGAGTCACTTTCCGAAGCTCCCCATTTCCCCCAACTCCTTTAGGTTCCGACCGACAGCAATCTTTTCTCTAGAGTCGCTTTCCAAAGCTCCCCTTTCCCTCAACTTCTTTGGGTTCCTACCGACAGCAATCTTTTCTCTAGAGTCGCTTTCCGAAGCTCCCCGTTTCCCGCAACTCCTTTGGGTTCCGCCCAACGGCAATCTTTTCTCTAGAGTCGCTTTCCGAAGCTCCCCGTTTCCCCCAACTCCTTTGGGTTCCGACCGACAGCAATCTTTTCTCTAGAGTCGCTTTCCCAAGCTCCCCGTTTCCCCCAACTCCTTTGGGTTCCGACCGACAGCAATCTTTTCTCTAGGGTCGCTTTCCGAAGCTCCCTGTTTCCCCCAACTCCTTTGGGTTCCGACCGACAGCAATCTTTTCTCTAGAGTCGCTTTCCGAAGCTCCCCGTTTCCCCCAACTCCTTTGGGTTCCGACCGACAGCAATCTTTTCTCTAGAGTCGCTTTCCGAAGCTCCCCGTTTCCCCTAAATTATTTGGGTTCCGACCGACAGCAATCTTTTCTCTAGAGTCGCTTTTTCAAGCTCCCCGTTTCCCCCAACTCCTTTGGGTTTCGACCGACAGCAATCTTTTCTCTAGAGTCGCTTTCCGAAGCTCCCCGTTTCCCCCAACTCCTTTGGGTTCCGACCGACAGCAATCTTTTCTCTAAAGTCGCTTTCCAAAGCTCCCCTTTCCCTCAACTCCTTTGGGTTCCTACCGACAGCAATCTTTTCTCTAGAGTCGCTTTCCGAAGCTCCCCGTTTCCCGCAACTCCTTTGGGCTCCGACTGACAGCAATCTTTTCTCTAGAGTCGCTTTCCGAAGCTCCCCGTTTCCTCCAACTCCTTTGGGTTCCGACTGACAGCAATCTTTTCTCTAGAGTCTCTTTCCGAAGCTCCCCGTTTCCCCCAACTCCTTTGGGTTCCGACCGACAGCAATCTTTTCTCTAGAGTCGCTTTCCGAAGCTCCCCGTTTCACCCAACTCCTTTGGGTTCCGACCGACAGCAATTTTTCTCTAGAGTCGCTTTCCGAAACTCACCGTTTCCCCCAACTCCTTTGGGTTCCGACCGACAGCAATCTTTTCTCTAGAGTCGCTTTCCGAAGCTCCCCGTTTCCCCCAACTCCTTTGGGTTCCGACCGACAGCAATCTTTTCTCTAGAGTCGCTTTCCCAAGCTCCCTGTTTCCCCCAACTCCTTTGGGTTCCGACCGACAGCAATCTTTTCTCTAGAGTCGCTTTCCCAAGCTCCCCGTTTCCCCCAACTCCTTTGGGTTCCGACCGACAGCAATCTTTTCTTTAGAGTCGCTTTCCGAAGCTCCCTGTTTCCCCCAACTCCTTTGGGTTCCGACCGACAGCAATCTTTTCTCTAGAGTCGCTTTCCGAAGCTCCCCGTTTCCAACAACTCCTTTGGGTTCCGACCGACAGCAATCTTTTCTCTAGAGTCGCTTTCCGAAGCTCCCCGTTTCCTTCAAATTATTTGGGTTCCGACCGACAGCAATCTTTTCTCTAGAGTCGCTTTCCAAAGCTCCCTTTTCCCTCAACTCCTTTGGGTTCCTACCGACAGCAATCTTTTCTCTAGAGTCGCTTTCCGAAGCTCCCTGATTCCCCCAACTCCTTTGGGTTCCGACCGACAGCAATCTTTTCTCTAGAGTCGCTTTCCGAAGCTCCCCGTTTCCCCCAACTCCTTTGGGTTCCGACCGACAGCAATCTTTTCTCTAGAGTCGCTTTCCGAAGCTCCCCGTTTCCCCCAAATTATTTGGGTTCCGACCGACAGCAATCTTTTCTCTAGAGTCGCTTTTTCAAGCTCCCCGTTTCCCCCAACTCCTTTGGGTTCCGACCGACAGCAATCTTTTCTCTAGAGTCGCTTTCCCAAGCTCCCTGTTTCCCCCAACTCCTTTGGGTTCCGACCGACAGCAATCTTTTCTCTAGAGTCGCTTTCCAAAGCTCCCCGTTTCCCCCAACTCCTTTGGGTTCCGACCGACAGCAATCTTTTCTCTAGAGTCGCTTTCCGAAGCTCCCCGTTTCCCCCAACTCCTTTGGGTTCCGACCGACAGCAATCTTTTCTCTAGAGTCGCTTTCCCAAGCTCCCTGTTTCCCCCAACTCCTTTGGGTTCCGACCGACAGCAATCTTTTCTCTAGAGTCGCTTTCCCAAGCTCCCCGTTTCCCCCAACTCCTTTGGGTTCCGACCGACAGCAATCTTTTCTCTAGAGTCGCTTTTTCAAGCTCCCCGTTTCCCCCAACTCCTTTGGGTTTCGACCGACAGCAATCTTTTCTCTAGAGTCGCTTTCCAAAGCTCCCCGTTTCCCCCAACTCCTTTGGGTTCCGACCGACAGCAATCTTTTCTCTAGAGTCGCTTTCCGAAGCTCCCTGTTTCCCCCAACTCCTTTGGGTTCCGACCGACAGCAATCTTTTCTCTAGAGTCGCTTTCCGAAGCTCCCTGATTCCCCCAACTCCTTTGGGTTCCGACCGACAGCAATCTTTTCTCTAGAGTCGCTTTCCGAAGCTCCCCGTTTCCCCCAACTCCTTTGGGTTCCGACCGACAGCAATCTTTTCTCTAGAGTCGCTTTCCCAAGCTCCCTGTTTCCCCCAACTCCTTTGGGTTCCGACCGACAGCAATCTTTTCTCTAGAGTCGCTTTCCCAAGCTCCCCGTTTCTCCCAACTCCTTTGGGTTCCGACCGACAGCAATCTTTTCTTTAGAGTCGCTTTCCGAAGCTCCCTGTTTCCCCCAACTCCTTTGGGTTCCGACCGACAGCAATCTTTTCTCTAGAGTCGCTTTCCGAAGCTCCCCGTTTCCAACAACTCCTTTGGGTTCCGACCGACAGCAATCTTTTCTCTAGAGTCGCTTTCCGAAGCTCCCCGTTTCCTTCAAATTATTTGGGTTCCGACCGACAGCAATCTTTTCTCTAGAGTCGCTTTCCAAAGCTCCCTTTTCCCTCAACTCCTTTGGGTTCCTACCGACAGCAATCTTTTCTCTAGAGTCGCTTTCCGAAGCTCCCTGATTCCCCCAACTCCTTTGGGTTCCGACCGACAGCAATCTTTTCTCTAGAGTCGCTTTCCGAAGCTCCCCGTTTCCCCCAACTCCTTTGGGTTCCGACCGACAGCAATCTTTTCTCTAGAGTCGCTTTCCGAAGCTCCCCGTTTCCCCCAAATTATTTGGGTTCCGACCGACAGCAATCTTTTCTCTAGAGTCGCTTTTTCAAGCTCCCCGTTTCCCCCAACTCCTTTGGGTTCCGACCGACAGCAATCTTTTCTCTAGAGTCGCTTTCCCAAGCTCCCTGTTTCCCCCAACTCCTTTGGGTTCCGACCGACAGCAATCTTTTCTCTAGAGTCGCTTTCCAAAGCTCCCCGTTTCCCCCAACTCCTTTGGGTTCCGACCGACAGCAATCTTTTCTCTAGAGTCGCGTTCCGAAGCTCCCCGTTTCCCCCAACTCCTTTGGGTTCCGACCGACAGCAATCTTTTCTCTAGAGTCGCTTTCCCAAGCTCCCTGTTTCCCCCAACTCCTTTGGGTTCCGACCGACAGCAATCTTTTCTCTAGAGTCGCTTTCCCAAGCTCCCCGTTTCCCCCAACTCCTTTGGGTTCCGACCGACAGCAATCTTTTCTCTAGAGTCGCTTTCCGAAGCTCCCTGTTTCCCCCAACTCCTTTGGGTTCCGACCGACAGCAATCTTTTCTCTAGAGTCGCTTTCCGAAGCTCCCTGATTCCCCCAACTCCTTTGGGTTCCGACCGACAGCAATCTTTTCTCTAGAGTCGCTTTCCGAAGCTCCCCGTTTCCCCCAACTCCTTTGGGTTCCGACCGACAGCAATCTTTTCTCTAGAGTCGCTTTCCGAAGCTCCCCGTTTCCCCCAAATTATTTGGGTTCCGACCGACAGCAATCTTTTCTCTAGAGTCGCTTTTTCAAGCTCCCCGTTTCCCCCAACTCCTTTGGGTTCCGACCGACAGCCATCTTTTCTCTAGAGTCGCTTTCCCAAGCTCCCTGTTTCCCCCAACTCCTTTGGGTTCCGACCGACAGCAATCTTTTCTCTAGAGTCGCTTTTTCAAGCTCCCCGTTTCCCCCAACTCCTTTGGGTTTCGACCGACAGCAATCTTTTCTCTAGAGTCGCTTTCCGAAGCTCCCCGTTTCCCCCAACTCCTTTGGGTTCCGACCGACAGCAATCTTTTCTCTAAAGTCGCTTTCCAAAGCTCCCCTTTCCCTCAACTCCTTTGGGTTCCTACCGACAGCAATCTTTTCTCTAGAGTCGCTTTCCGAAGCTCCCCGTTTCCCGCAACTCCTTTGGGCTCCGACTGACAGCAATCTTTTCTCTAGAGTCGCTTTCCGAAGCTCCCCGTTTCCTCCAACTCCTTTGGGTTCCGACTGACAGCAATCTTTTCTCTAGAGTCTCTTTCCGAAGCTCCCCGTTTCCCCCAACTCCTTTGGGTTCCGACCGACAGCAATCTTTTCTCTAGAGTCGCTTTCCGAAGCTCCCCGTTTCCCCCAACTCCTTTGGGTTCCGACCGACAGCAATTTTTCTCTAGAGTCGCTTTCCGAAGCTCACCGTTTCCCCCAACTCCTTTGGGTTCCGACCGACAGCAATCTTTTCTCTAGAGTCGCTTTCCGAAGCTCCCCGTTTCACCCAACTCCTTTGGGTTCCGACCGACAGCAATCTTTTCTCTAGAGTCGCTTTCCCAAGCTCCCTGTTTCCCCCAACTCCTTTGGGTTCCGACCGACAGCAATCTTTTCTCTAGAGTCGCTTTCCCAAGCTCCCCGTTTCCCCCAACTCCTTTGGGTTCCGACCGACAGCAATCTTTTCTCTAGAGTCGCTTTCCGAAGCTCCCTGTTTCCCCCAACTCCTTTGGGTTCCGACCGACAGCAATCTTTTCTCTAGAGTCGCTTTCCGAAGCTCCCTGATTCCCCCAACTCCTTTGGGTTCCGACCGACAGCAATCTTTTCTCTAGAGTCGCTTTCCGAAGCTCCCCGTTTCCCCCAACTCCTTTGGGTTCCGACCGACAGCAATCTTTTCTCTAGAGTCGCTTTCCGAAGCTCCCCGTTTCCCCCAAATTATTTGGGTTCTGACCGACAGCAATCTTTTCTCTAGAGTCGCTTTTTCAAGCTCCCCGTTTCCCCCAACTCCTTTGGGTTCCGACCGACAGCCATCTTTTCTCTAGAGTCGCTTTCCCAAGCTCCCTGTTTCCCCCAACTCCTTTGGGTTCCGACCGACAGCAATCTTTTCTCTAGAGTCGCTTTTTCAAGCTCCCCGTTTCACCCAACTCCTTTGGGTTCCGACCGACAGCAATCTTTTCTCTAGAGTCGCTTTCCCAAGCTCCCTGTTTCCCCCAACTCCTTTGGGTTCCGACCGACAGCAATCTTTTCTCTAGAGTCGCTTTCCCAAGCTCCCCGTTTCCCCCAACTCCTTTGGGTTCCGACCGACAGCAATCTTTTCTCTAGAGTCGCTTTCCGAAGCTCCCTGTTTCCCCCAACTCCTTTGGGTTCCGACCGACAGCAATCTTTTCTCTAGAGTCGCTTTCCGAAGCTCCCTGATTCCCCCAACTCCTTTGGGTTCCGACCGACAGCAATCTTTTCTCTAGAGTCGCTTTCCGAAGCTCCCCGTTTCCCCCAACTCCTTTGGGTTCCGACCGACAGCAATCTTTTCTCTAGAGTCGCTTTCCGAAGCTCCCCGTTTCCCCCAAATTATTTGGGTTCTGACCGACAGCAATCTTTTCTCTAGAGTCGCTTTTTCAAGCTCCCCGTTTCCCCCAACTCCTTTGGGTTCCGACCGACAGCCATCTTTTCTCTAGAGTCGCTTTCCCAAGCTCCCTGTTTCCCCCAACTCCTTTGGGTTCCGACCGACAGCAATCTTTTCTCTAGAGTCGCTTTTTCAAGCTCCCCGTTTCCCCCAACTCCTTTGGGTTTCGACCGACAGCAATCTTTTCTCTAGAGTCGCTTTCCGAAGCTCCCCGTTTCCCCCAACTCCTTTGGGTTCCGACCGACAGCAATCTTTTCTCTAAAGTCGCTTTCCAAAGCTCCCCTTTCCCTCAACTCCTTTGGGTTCCTACCGACAGCAATCTTTTCTCTAGAGTCGCTTTCCGAAGCTCCCCGTTTCCCGCAACTCCTTTGGGCTCCGACTGACAGCAATCTTTTCTCTAGAGTCGCTTTCCGAAGCTCCCCGTTTCCTCCAACTCCTTTGGGTTCCGACTGACAGCAATCTTTTCTCTAGAGTCTCTTTCCGAAGCTCCCCGTTTCCCCCAACTCCTTTGGGTTCCGACCGACAGCAATCTTTTCTCTAGAGTCGCTTTCCGAAGCTCCCCGTTTCCCCCAACTCCTTTGGGTTCCGACCGACAGCAATTTTTCTCTAGAGTCGCTTTCCGAAGCTCACCGTTTCCCCCAACTCCTTTGGGTTCCGACCGACAGCAATCTTTTCTCTAGAGTCGCTTTCCGAAGCTCCCCGTTTCCCCCAACTCCTTTGGGTTCCGACCGACAGCAATCTTTTCTCTAGAGTCGCTTTCCCAAGCTCCCTGTTTCCCCCAACTCCTTTGGGTTCCGACCGACAGCAATCTTTTCTCTAGAGTCGCTTTCCGAAGCTCCCCGTTTCCCGCAACTCCTTTGGGTTCCGCCCAACAGCAATCTTTTCTCTAGAGTCGCTTTCCGAAGCTCCCCGTTTCCCCCAACTCCTTTGGGTTCCGACCGACAGCAATCTTTTCTCTAGAGTCGCTTTCCCAAGCTCCCTGTTTCCCCCAACTCCTTTGGGTTCCGACCGACAGCAATCTTTTCTCTAGAGTCGCTTTCCCAAGCTCCCTGTTTCCCCCAACTCCTTTGGGTTCCGACCGACAGCAATCTTTTCTCTAGAGTCGCTTTCCAAAGCTCCCCGTTTCCCCCAACTCCTTTGGGTTCCGACCGACAGCAATCTTTTCTCTAGAGTCGCTTTCCGAAGCTCCCTGTTTCCCCCAACTCCTTTGGGTTCCGACCGACAGCAATCTTTTCTCTAGAGTCGCTTTCCGAAGCTCCCCGTTTCCAACAACTCCTTTGGGTTCCAAACGACAGCAATCTTTTCTCTAGAGTCGCTTTCCGAAGCTCCCCGTTTCCCCCAAATTATTTGGGTTCCGACCGACAGCAATCTTTTCTCTAGAGTCGCTTTTTCAAGCTCTCCGTTTCCCCCAACTCCTTTGGGTTTCGACCGACAGCAATCTTTTCTCTAGAGTCGCTTTACGAAGCTCCCCGTTTCCCCCAACTCCTTTGGGTTCCGACCGACAGCGATCTTTTCTCTAGAGTCGCTTTCCTAAGCTCACCTTTCCCTCAACTCCTTTGGGTTCCTACCGACAGCAATCTTTTCTCTAGAGTCGCTTTCCGAAGCTCCCCGTTTCCCCCAACTCCTTTGGGTTCCGACTGACCGCAATCTTTTCTCTAGAGTCTCTTTCCGAAGCTCCCCGTTTCCCCCAACTCCTTTGGGTTCCGACCGACAGCAATCTTTTCTCTAGAGTCGCTTTCCGAAGCTCCCCGTTTCCCCCAACTCCTTTGGGTTCCGACCGACAGCAATCTTTTCTCTAGAGTCGCTTTCCGAAGCTCCCCGTTTCCCCCAACTCCTTTGGGTTCCGACTGACCGCAATCTTTTCTCTAGAGTCTCTTTCCGAAGCTCCCCGTTTCCCCCAACTCCTTTGGGTTCCGACCGACAGCAATCTTTTCTCTAGAGTCGCTTTCCGAAGCTTCCCGTTTCCCCCAACTCCTTTAGGTTCCGACCGACAGCAATCTTTTCTCTAGAGTCGCTTTCCGAAGCTCCCCGTTTCCCGCAACTCCTTTGAATTCCGCCCGACAGCAATCTTTTCTCAAGAGTCGCTTTCCGAAGCTTCCCGTTTCCCCCAACTCCTTTGGGTTCCGACCGACAGCAATCTTTTCTCTAGAGTCGCTTTCCGAAGCTCCCCGTTTCCCCCAACTCCTTTGGGTTCCGACCGACAGCAATTTTTCTCTAGAGTCGCTTTCCGAAGCTCACCGTTTCCCCCAACTCCTTTGGGTTCCGACCGACAGCAATCTTTTCTCTAGAGTCGCTTTCCGAAGCTCCCCGTTTCCCCCAACTCCTTTGGGTTCCGACCGACAGCAATCTTTTCTCTAGAGTCGCTTTCCGAAGCTCCCCGTTTCCCCCAAATTATTTGGGTTCCGACCGACAGCAATCTTTTCTCTAGAGTCGCTTTTTCAAGCTCCCCGCTTCCCCCAACTCCTTTGGGTTCCGACCGACAGCAATCTTTTCTCTAGAGTCGCTTTCCCAAGCTCCCTGTTTCCCCCAACTCCTTTGGGTTCCGACCGACAGCAATCTTTTCTCTAGAGTCGCTTTCCAAAGCTCCCCGTTTCCCCCAACTCCTTTGGGTTCCGACCGACAGCAATCTTTTCTCTAGAGTCGCTTTCCGAAGCTCCCCGTTTCCCCCAACTCCTTTGGGTTCCGACCGACAGCAATCTTTTCTCTAGAGTCGCTTTCCCAAGCTCCCTGTTTCCCCCAACTCCTTTGGGTTCCGACCGACAGCAATCTTTTCTCTAGAGTCGCTTTCCCAAGCTCCCCGTTTCCCCCAACTCCTTTGGGTTCCGACCGACAGCAATCTTTTCTCTAGAGTCGCTTTCCGAAGCTCCCTGTTTCCCCCAACTCCTTTGGGTTCCGACCGACAGCAATCTTTTCTCTAGAGTCGCTTTCCGAAGCTCCCTGATTCCCCCAACTCCTTTGGGTTCCGACCGACAGCAATCTTTTCTCTAGAGTCGCTTTCCGAAGCTCCCCGTTTCCCCCAACTCCTTTGGGTTCCGACCGACAGCAATCTTTTCTCTAGAGTCGCTTTCCGAAGCTCCCCGTTTCCCCCAAATTATTTGGGTTCCGACCGACAGCAATCTTTTCTCTAGAGTCGCTTTTTCAAGCTCCCCGTTTCCCCCAACTCCTTTGGGTTCCGACCGACAGCCATCTTTTCTCTAGAGTCGCTTTCCCAAGCTCCCTGTTTCCCCCAACTCCTTTGGGTTCCGACCGACAGCAATCTTTTCTCTAGAGTCGCTTTTTCAAGCTCCCCGTTTCCCCCAACTCCTTTGGGTTTCGACCGACAGCAATCTTTTCTCTAGAGTCGCTTTCCGAAGCTCCCCGTTTCCCCCAACTCCTTTGGGTTCCGACCGACAGCAATCTTTTCTCTAAAGTCGCTTTCCAAAGCTCCCCTTTCCCTCAACTCCTTTGGGTTCCTACCGACAGCAATCTTTTCTCTAGAGTCGCTTTCCGAAGCTCCCCGTTTCCCGCAACTCCTTTGGGCTCCGACTGACAGCAATCTTTTCTCTAGAGTCGCTTTCCGAAGCTCCCCGTTTCCTCCAACTCCTTTGGGTTCCGACTGACAGCAATCTTTTCTCTAGAGTCTCTTTCCGAAGCTCCCCGTTTCCCCCAACTCCTTTGGGTTCCGACCGACAGCAATCTTTTCTCTAGAGTCGCTTTCCGAAGCTCCCCGTTTCCCCCAACTCCTTTGGGTTCCGACCGACAGCAATTTTTCTCTAGAGTCGCTCTCCGAAGCTCACCGTTTCCCCCAACTCCTTTGGGTTCCGACCGACAGCAATCTTTTCTCTAGAGTCGCTTTCCGAAGCTCCCCGTTTCCCCCAACTCCTTTGGGTTCCGACCGACAGCAATCTTTTCTCTAGAGTCGCTTTCCCAAGCTCCCTGTTTCCCCCAACTCCTTTGGGTTCCGACCGACAGCAATCTTTTCTCTAGAGTCGCTTTCCGAAGCTCCCCGTTTCCCGCAACTCCTTTGGGTTCCGCCCAACAGCAATCTTTTCTCTAGAGTCGCTTTCCGAAGCTCCCCGTTTCCCCCAACTCCTTTGGGTTCCGACCGACAGCAATCTTTTCTCTAGAGTCGCTTTCCCAAGCTCCCTGTTTCCCCCAACTCCTTTGGGTTCCGACCGACAGCAATCTTTTCTCTAGAGTCGCTTTCCCAAGCTCCCTGTTTCCCCCAACTCCTTTGGGTTCCGACCGACAGCAATCTTTTCTCTAGAGTCGCTTTCCAAAGCTCCCCGTTTCCCCCAACTCCTTTGGGTTCCGACCGACAGCAATCTTTTCTCTAGAGTCGCTTTCCGAAGCTCCCTGTTTCCCCCAACTCCTTTGGGTTCCGACCGACAGCAATCTTTTCTCTAGAGTCGCTTTCCCAAGCTCCCTGTTTCCCCCAACTCCTTTGGGTTCCGACCGACAGCAATCTTTTCTCTAGAGTCGCTTTCCCAAGCTCCCTGTTTCCCCCAACTCCTTTGGGTTCCGACCGACAGCAATCTTTTCTCTAGAGTCGCTTTCCAAAGCTCCCCGTTTCCCCCAACTCCTTTGGGTTCCGACCGACAGCAATCTTTTCTCTAGAGTCGCTTTCCGAAGCTCGCCGTTTCCCCCAACTCCTTTGGGTTCCGACCGACAGCAATCTTTTCTCTAAAGTCGCTTTCCGAAGCTCCCCGTTTCCCCCAACTCTTTTGGTTTCCGACCGACAGCAATCTTTTCTCTAGAGTCGCTTTCCTGAGCTCCCCGTTTCCCCCAAATCCTTTGGGTTCCGACCGACAGCAATCTTTTCTCTAGAGTCGCTTTCCGAAGCTCCCCGTTTCCCCCAAATTATTTGGGTTCCGACCGACAGCAATCTTTTCTCTAGAGTCGCTTTCCCAAGCTCCCCGTTTCCCCCAACTCCTTTGGTTTTTGACCGACAGCAAACTTTTCTCTAGAGTCGCTTTCCGAAGCTCCCCGTTTCCCCCAACTCCTTTGGGTTCCGACCGACAGCAATCTTTTCTCTAGAGTCTCTTTCCGAAGCTCCCCGTTTCCCCCAACTCCTTTAGGTTCCAACCGACAGCAATCTTTTCTCTAGAGTCGCTTTCCAAAGCTCCCTTTCCCTCAACTCCTTTGGGTTCCTACCGACAGCAATCTTTTCTCTAGAGTCGCTTTCCGAAGCTCCCCGTTTCCCGCAACTCCTTTGGGTTCCGCCCGACAGCAATCTTTTCTCTAGAGTCGCTTTCCGAAGCTCCCCGTTTCCCCCATGTCCTTTGGGTTCCGACCGACAGCAATCTTTTCTCTAAAATCGCTTTCCAAAGCTCCCCTTTCCCTCAACTCCTTTGGGTTCCTACCGACAGCAATCTTTTCTCTAGAGTCGCTTTCCGAAGCTCCCCGTTTCCCGCAACTCCTTTGGGTTCCGACCGACAGCAATCTTTTCTCTAGAGTCGCTTTCCGAAGCTCCCCGTTTCCCCCAACACCTTTGGGTTCCAACCAACATCAATCTTTTCTCTAGAGTCGCTTTCCGAATCTCCCTTTCCCTTAACTCCTTTGGGTTCCGACCGACAGCAATCTTTTCTCTAGAGTGGCTTTCCGGAGCTCTCCGTTTCCCCCAATTTCTTTGGTTTCCGACCGACAGCAATCTTTTCTCTAGAGTCGCTTTCCGAAGCTCCCCGTTTCCCCCAACTCCTTTGGGTTCCGACCGACATTAATCTTTTCTCTAGAGTCGCTTTCCGAAGCTCCCCGTTTCCCCCAACTCCTTTGGTTTCCGACCGACAGCAATCTTTTCTCTAGAGTCGCTTTCCGAAGCTCCCCGTTTCCCCCGTTTCCCCCAAATCCTTTGGGTTCCGACCGACAGCAATCTTTTCTCTAGAGTCGCTTTCCGAAGCTCCCCGTTACCCCCAAATTATTTGGGTTCTGACCGACAGCAATCTTTTCTCTAGAGTCGCTTTCCCAAGCTCCCCGTTTCCCCAACTCCGTTGGGTTTCGACCGACAGCAATCTTTTCTCTAGAATCGCTTTCCCAAGCTCCCCGTTTCCCCAACTCCTTTGGGTTTCGACCGACAGCAATCTTTTCTCTAGAGTCGCTTTCCTAAGCTCCCCGTTTCCCCCAACTCCTTTGGGTTCCGACCGACAGCAATCTTTTCTCTAGAGTCGCTTTCCTGAGCTCCCCGTTTCCCCCAAATCCTTTGGGTTCCGACCGACAGCAATCTTTTCTCTAGAGTCGCTTTCCGAAGCTCCCCGTTTCCCCCAACTCCTTTGGGTTCCGACCGACAGCAATCTTTTCTCTAAAATCGCTTTCCAAAGCTCCCCTTTCCTTCAACTCCTTTGGGTTCCTACCGACTGCAATCTTTTCTCTAGAGTCGCTTTCCGAAGCTCCCCGTTTCCCGCAACTCCTTTGGGTTCCGACCGACAGCAATCTTTTCTCTAGAGTCGCTTTCCGAAGCTCCCCGTTTCCCCCAACTCCTTTGGGTTCCGACCGACAGCAATCTTTTCTCTAGAGTCGCTTTCCGAAGCTCTCCGTTTCCCCCAACTCTTTTGGTTTCCGACCGACAGCAATCTTTTCTCTAGAGTCGCTTTCCTGAGCTCCCCGTTTCCCCCAAATCCTTTGGGTTCCGACCGACAGCAATCTTTTCTCTAGAGTCGCTTTCCGAAGCTCCCTGTTTCCCCCAAATTATTTGGGTTCCGACCGACAGCAATCTTTTCTCTAGAGTCGCTTTCCCAAGCTCCCCGTTTCCCCCAACTCCTTTGGTTTTCGACCGACAGCAATCTTTTCTCTAGAGTCGCTTTCCGAAGCTCCCCGTTTCCCCCAACTCCTTTGGTTTCCGACCGACAGCAATCTTTTCTCTAGAGTCGCTTTCCGAAGCTCCCTGTTTCCCCCAACTCCTTTAGGTTCCTACCGACAGCAATCTTTTCTCTAGAGTCGCTTTCCGAAGCTCCCCGTTTCCCGCAACTCCTTTGGGTTCCGCCCGACAGCAATCTTTTCTCTAGAGTCGCTTTCCGAAGCTCCCCGTTTCCCCCAACTCCTTTTGGTTCCGACCGACTGCAATCTTTTCTCTAGAGTCGCTTTCCAAAGCTCCCCTTTCCCTCAACTCCTTTGGGTTCCTACCGACAGCAATCTTTTCTCTAGAGTCGCTTTCCGAAGCTCCCCTTTCCCTCAACTCCTTTGGGTTCCGACCGACAGCAATCTTTTCTCTAGAGTCGCTTTCCGAAGCTCCCCATTTCCCCCAACTCCTTTGGGTTCCGACCGACAGCAATCTTTTCTCTAGAGTCGCTTTCCCAAGCTCCCCGTTTCCCCCAACTCCTTTGGGTTCCGACCGACAGCAATCTTTTCTCTAGAGTCGCTTTCCCAAGCTCCCCGTTTCCCCCAACTCCTTTGGGTTCCGACCGACAGCAATCTTTTCTCTAGAATCGCTTTCCGAAGCTCCCCGTTTCCCCCAACTCCTTTGGGTTCCGACCGACAGCAATCTTTTCTCTAGAGTCGCTTTCCGAAGCTCCCCGTTTCCCCAAATCCTTTGGGTTCTGACCGACATTAATCTTTTCTCTAGAGTCGCTTTCCGAAGCTTACCGTTTTCCCCAAAAAATTTGGGTTCCGACCGACAGCAATCTTTTCTCTAGAGTCGCTTTCCCAAGCTCCCCGTTTCCCCCAACTCCTTTGGGTTCCGACCGACAGCAATCTTTTCTCTAGAGTCGCTTTCCCAAGCTCCCCGTTTCCCCCAACTCCTTTGGGTTCCGACCGACAGCAATCTTTTCTCTAGAGTCGCTTTCCGAAGCTCCCCTTTCCCCTAACTCCTTTGGGTTCCGACCGACAGCAATCTTTCTCCAGAGTCGCTTTCCGAAGCTCCCCGTTTCCCCCAACTCCTTTGGGTTCCGACCGACAGCAATCTTTTCTCTAGAGTCGCTTTCCGAAGCTCCCCTTTCCCCCAACTCTTTTAGGTTCCGACCGACAGCAATCTTTTCTCTAGAATCGCTTTCCGAAGCTCCCCTTTCCCCCAACTCTTTTAGGTTCGGACCGACAGCAATCTTTTCTCTAGAATCGCTTTCCGAAGCTCCCCGTTTCCCGCAACTCCTTTGGGTTCCGACCGACAGCAATCTTTTCTCTAGAGTCGCTTTCCGAAGCTCCCCGTTTCCCCCAACTCCTTTGGGTTCCGAGCGACAGCAATCTTTTCTCTAGAGTAGATTTCCGAAGCTCTCCGTTTCCCCCAACTCTTTTGGTTTCCGACCGACAGCAATCTTTTCTCTAGAGTCGCTTTCCTGAGCTCCCCGTTTCCCCCAAATCCTTTGGGTTCCGACCGACAGCAATCTTTTCTCTAGAGTCGCTTTCCGAAGCTCCCCGTTTCCCCCAACTCTTTTGGTTTCCGACCGACAGCAATCTTTTCTCTAGAGTCGCTTTCCTGAGCTCCCCGTTTCCCCCAAATCCTTTGGGTTCCGACCGACAGCAATCTTTTCTCTAGAGTCGCTTTCCGAAGCTCCCCGTTTCCCCCAAATTATTTGGGTTCCGACCGACAGCAATCTTTTCTCTAGAGTCGCTTTCCCAAGCTCCCCGTTTCCCCCAACTCCTTTGGTTTTTGACCGACAGCAAACTTTTCTCTAGAGTCGCTTTCCGAAGCTCCCCGTTTCCCCCAACTCCTTTGGGTTCCGACCGACAGCAATCTTTTCTCTAGAGTCTCTTTCCGAAGCTCCCCGTTTCCCCCAACTCCTTTAGGTTCCAACCGACAGCAATCTTTTCTCTAGAGTCGCTTTCCAAAGCTCCCTTTCCCTCAACTCCTTTGGGTTCCTACCGACAGCAATCTTTTCTCTAGAGTCGCTTTCCGAAGCTCCCCGTTTCCCGCAACTCCTTTGGGT